>NC_044553.1:76081042-76114638 GCF_007565055.1 Rhinopithecus roxellana | reverse complement strand
TTCCTTAGTCAGGGTAGGCCTCAATGCGATCCAAGGAAGCCCTTCTCAGCTTCCTCAAAGACAGTGTTAATATACTGCTCCACGAAACATAAGTGTAACTCTGGGAGAGAATTCACACATCACCAAGAAGTTTCTAAGAAAGCTTCCTTCTAGTTTTCATCTGTGGATATTTGCTTTGTCACCGTCAGGTTCATTGCACTATGAAATATCAAATTGCAGATTTCCAGAAAACTGTGTTAACAAACTGATAATTGAATAGAAACGTGTAACTCTGTGAGTTGCATTCACACATAGCAATGCAGTTTCCCAGAAAGTTTCTCTTAACTTGCTATCTGAGGATAATTCCTTTTTCACCCTAGCCCTCAATGAGCTCCCAAATATACCTTTGCAGAATCCACGAGAACAGTGTTAGCAAACTGTTCCAAGAAGGGAAGGGTGGAACTCTGTGTGATAAAGTCACACATCAGAAAGCAATCTCTCAGAAAGTTTCTCTGTAGTTATTATGTGAGGACATTTCCCTTTTCACCATGGGCCCCTATGGGCTTCCAAATATCACTTTCCAGATTCCACGAAAAGAGTGTTAGCAAACTGCTTCTTGAGACATAGGTTGTAACTCTGTGTGATTAATTCACAGATCAGAAAGAAGTTTCTCACAAAGCTTCTTTCACGTTTCGAAAGGACGAAATTTCCTTAATCAGCGTAGGCGTCAATGCGATCCAAGGAAGCCCTTCTCAGCTTCCTCCATGGCAGTGTTAATGGACTGCTCCACGAAACATAATTGTAACTCTGTGAGATGAATGCACACATCACCAAGAGGTTTCTAAGAAAGCTTCTACCTAGTTTGCATCTGCAGATATTTCCTTTGTCACCGTCAGGTTCATTGCACTATGAAATACCAAATTGCAGATTTCCATAAAACTGCGTTAGCAAACTGATCACTGAAGAGAAACTTGTAACTCTGTGAGTTGCATATACACATGGCAATGCAGTTTCTCAGAAACCTTCTCTTTAGTTGTTATGTGAGGATAATTCCTTTTTCACCCTAGCCCTCAATGAGCTCCCAAATATACCCTTGCACAATCCACGAGAACAGTGTTAGCAAACTGTTCCAAGAAGGGAAGGGTGGAACTCTGTGTGATGAAGTCACACATCAGAAAGCAATCTCTCAGAAAGTTTCTCTGTAGTTATTAGGTGAGGACATTTCCTTTTTCACCGTGGGAACCTGTGGGCTACCAAATATCACTTTCCAGATTCCACGAAAAGAGTGTTAGCAAACTGCTTCTTGAGGCATAGGTTGTAACTCTGAGAGATGAATTCACAGATCAGAAAGAAGTTTCTCGGAAAGCTTCTTTAACGTTTTGAAGGGATGAAATTTCCTTAATCAGAGTAGGCCTCAATGCGATCCGAGGAAGCCCTTCTCAGCGTCCTCAAAGACAGTGTTAATGGACTGCTCCACGAAACATAAGTGTAACTCTGTGAGATGATTTCACCCATCACTAAGAAGTTTCAAAGAAAGCTTCTTTATAGTTTTCATTTGTGGATATTTCCTTTTTCACCGTAAGGTTCATTGTGCTATGAAAAACCAAATTGTAGATTTCCAGTAAACTGCGTTAACAAACTGATCACTGAAGAGAAACGTGTAAATCTGTGAGTTGCATTCACACATGGCAATGCAGTTTCTCAGAAAACATCTCTTTAGTTGTTATGTGAAGATAATTCCTTTTTCGCCCTAGCCCTCAATGAACTCCCAAATATACCTTTGCAGTATACACGAGAACAGTGTTAGCAAACTGTTCCAAGAAGGGAAGGGTGGAACTCTGTGTGATGAAGTCACACATCAGAAAGCAATCTCTCAGAAAGTTTCTCTGTAGTTACTATGTGAGGACATTTCCTTTTTCACCATGGGCCAATATGGGCTACCAAATATCACTTTCCAGATTCCACGAAAAGGGTGTTAGCAACCTGCCTCTTGAGGCATAGGTTGTAACTCTGAGAGATGAATTCACAGATCAGAAAGAAGTTTCTCAGAAAGCTTCTTTCACGTTTCGAATGGATGAAATTTCCTTAATCATTGTTGGCCTCAATGCGATCCAAGGAAGCCCTTCTCAGCTTCCTCAAAGACAGTGTTAACGGACTGCTCCACGAAACATAAGTGTAACTCTGTGAAATGAATTCACATATCACCAAGAAGTTTCTAAGAAAGCTTCTTTCTAGTTTTCATCTGTGGATATTTCCTTTGTTACCGTCAGGTTCATTGCACTATGAAAACCAAATTGCAGATTTCCAGAAACCTGTGTTAACAAACTGATCACTGAAGAGAAACGTGTAACCCTGTGAGTTGCATTCACATAGGGCAATGCAGTTTCTCAGAAAGCTTCTCTTTAGTTGTTATGTGAGGATAATTCCTTTTACACCGCAGCCATCAATGAGCTCCCAAATATACCTTTGCAGAATCCACGAGAACACTGTTAGCAAACTGTTCCAAGAAGGGAATTGTGGAATTCTGTGTGATGAAGTCACACATCAGAAAGCAATCTCTCAGAAAGTTTCTCTGTAGTTATTATGTGAGGACATTTCCTTTTTCACCATGGGCCCCTAGGGGCTACCAAATATCACTTTCCAGATTCCACGAAAAGAGTGTTAGCAAACTGCTTCTTGAGGCATAGTTTGTAACTCTGTGAGATGAATTCACAGATCAGAAAGAAGTTTTTCAGAAAGCTTCTCTCACGTTTTGAACGGATGAAATTTCCTTTATCATTGTAGGCCTCAATGTGATACAAGGAAGCCCTTCTCAGCTTCCTCATAGACCGTGTTAATGGACTGCTCCAAGAAACATAAGTGTAACTCTGTGAGATGAATTCACACAACACCAAGAAGATTCTAAGAAAGATTCTTTCTAGTTTTCATCTGTGGATATTTCCTTTGTCACCGTCAGGTTCATTGCGCTATGAAATACCAAATTGCAGATTTCCAGAAAACTGTGTTAACAAACTGATAACTGAAGAGAAACGTGTAACTCTGTGAGTTGCATTCACACATGGCAATGCAGTTTCCCAGAAAGATTCTCTTAAGTTGTTATGTGAGGATAATTCCTTTTTCACCCTAGCCCTCAATGAGCTCCCAAATATACCTTTGCAGAATCCAAGAGACCAGTGTTAGCAAACTGTTCCAAGAAGGGAAGGGTGGAACTCTGTGTGATGAAGTCACACATCAGAAAGCAATCTCTCAGAAGGTTTCTCTGTAGTTACTATGTGAGGACATTTCCTTTTTCACCATGGGTCCCATGGTCTACCAAATATCACTTTCCAGATTCCACGAAAAGAGTGTTAGCAAACTGCTTCTTGAGGCATAGTTTGTAACGCTGTGAGATGAATTCACAGATCAGAAAGAAGTTTCTCAGAAAGCTTCTTTCAGGTTTTGAACGGATGAAATTTCCTTTATCAGTGTAGGCCTCAATGTGATACAAGGAAGCCCTTCTCAGCTTCTTCAAAGACAGTGTTAATGGACTGCTCCACGAAACATAAGTGTAACTCTGTGAGATGAATTCACACATCACCAAGAAGTTTCTAAGAAAGCTTCTTTCCAGTTTTCATCTGTGGATATTTCCTTTGTCAATGTCAGGTTCATTGCGCTATGAAATACCAAATTGCAGATTTCCAGAAAACTGGGTTAACAAAGTGATCACTGAAGAGAAACGTGTAACTCTGTGAGTTGCATTCATACATGGCAATGCAGTTTCTCAGAAAGTTTCTCTGAAGTTGTTATGTGAGGATAATTCCTTTTTCACCGTAGCCCTCAATTAGCTCCCAAATATACCTTTGCAGAATCCACGAGAACAGTGTTAGCAAACTGTTCCAAGAAGGGAAGGTTGGAACTCTGTGTGATGAAGTCACACATCAGAAAACAATCTCTGAGAAAGTATCTCTGTAGTTATTATGTGAGGACATTTCCTTTTTCACCATGGGCCCCTATGGGCTTCCAAATATCACTTTCCAGGTTCCACGATAAGAGTGTTAGGAAACTGCTTCTTGAGGCATAGGTTGTAATTCTGTGTGATGAATTCACAGATCAGAAAGAAGTTTCTCAGAAAGTTTCTTTCACGTTTCGAACGCATGAAATTACCGTAATCATTGTAGGCCTCAATGCGATCCAAGGAAGCCCTTCTCAGCTTCCTCAAAGACAGTGTTAATGGACTGCTCCACGAAACATGAGTGTAACTCTGTGAGATGAATTCACACATCACCAAGAAGTTTCTAAGAGAGCTTCTTTCTAGTTTTCATCTGTGGATATTTCCTTTGTCACCGTCAGGTACATTGCGCTATGAAATACCAAATTGCAGATTTCAGGAAAACTGCGTTAACAAACTGATCACTGAAGAGAAACGTGTAACTCTGCGAGTTGCATTCACACATGGCAATGCAGTTTCTACAGAAAATTTCTCTTTAGTTGTTATGTGAGGATAATTCCTTTTTCACCCTAGCCCTCAATGAGCTCCCAAATATACCTTTGCAGAATCCACGAGAACAGTGTTAGCAAACTGTTCCAAGAAGGGAAGGGTGGAACTCTGTGTGATTAAGTCACACATCAGAAAGCAATCTCTCAGAAAGTTTCTCTGTAGTTACTATGTGAGGACATTTCCTTTTTCACCATGGGCCCCTATGGGCTCCCAAATATCACTTTCCAGATTCCACGAAAAGAGTGTTAGCAAACTGCCTCTTGAGGCACAGGTTGTAACGCTGAGAGATGAATTCACAGATCAGAAAGAAGTTTCCCAGAAAGCTTCTTTCACGTTTTGAACGGATGAAATTTCCTTCATCAGCGTAGGCCTCAATGCGTTCCAAGGAAGCCCTTCTCAGCTTCCTCAAAGACAGTGTTAATGGACTGCTCCACGAAACATAAGTGTAACTCTGTGAGATGAATTCACACATCACCAGGAAGTTTCTAAGAAAGCTTCTTTCTAGTTTTCATCTGTGGATATTTCCTTTGTCACCGTCAGATTCATTGCGCTATGAAACACCAAATTGCAGATTTCCAGAAAACTGGGTTAACAAAGTGATCACTGAAGAGAAACGTGTAACTCTGTGAGTTGCATTCACACATGGCAATGCAGTTTCTCAGAAAGCTTCTCTTTAGTTGTTATGTGTGGATAATTCCTTTTTCACCCTAGCCCTCAATGAGCTCCCAAATATACCTTTGCAGAATCCACGAGTACAGTGTTAGCAAACTGTTCCAAGAAGGGAAGGGTGGAACTCTGTGTGATGAAGTCCCACATCACAAAGCAATCTCTCAGAAAGTTTCTCTGTAGCTATTATGTGAGGAAATTTCCTTTTTCACCATGGGCCCCTATGGGCTACCAAATGTCACTTTCCAGATTCCACGAAAACAGTGTTAGCAAACTGCATCTTGAGGCATAGGTTGTAACTCTGAGAGATGAATTCACAGATCAGAAAGAAGTTTCTCAGAAAGCTTCTTTCACGTTTTGAAATGATGAAATTTCCTTGAACAGTGTAGGCCTCAATGCGACCAAGGAAGCCCTTCTCAGCTTCCTCAAAGACAGTGTTAATGGACTGCACCACAAAACATAAGTGTAACTCTGTGAGATGAATTCACACATCACCAAGAAGTTTCTGAGAAAGCCTCTTTCTAGTTTTCATCTGTGGATATTTCCATTGTCACCGTTAGGTTCACTGCGCTATGAAATACCAAATTGCAGATTTCCAGAAAACTGTGTTAACAAACTGATCACTGAAGAGAAACGTGTATCTCTGTGAGTTGCATTCACACATGGCAATGCAGTTTCTCAGAAAGCTTCTCTTTAGTTGTTATGTGAGGATAATTCCTTTTCCACCCTAGCCCTCAATGAGCTCCCAAATATACCTTTGCAGAATCCACGAGAACAGTGTTAGTAAACTGTTCCAAGAATGGAATGGTGGAACTCGGTGTGATGAAGTCACACATCAGAAAGCAATGTCTAAAAAACCTTCTCTTTAGTTATTATGTGAGGATATTTCCATTATCACCCTAGCCCTCAATGAGCTCCCAAATATACCTTTGCAGGATCCACGAGAACAGTGTTAGCAAACTGTTCCAAGAAGGGAAGGGTGGAACTCTGTGTGATGAAGTCACACATCAGAAAGCAAACTCTCAGAAAGTTTCTCTGTAGTTATGATGTGAGGACATTTCCTTTTTCACCATGGGCCCCTAGGGGCTACCAAATATCACTTTCCTGATTCCACGAAAAGAGTGTTGGCAAACTGCTTCTTGAGGCATAGGTTGTAACTCTGTGAGATGAATTCACAGATCAGAAAGAAGTTTCTCAGAAAGCTTCTTCCAAGTTTTGAACGAATGAAAATTCCTTCATCAGCGTAGACCTCAAGGCGATCCAAGGAAGCCCTTCTCAGCTTCCTCAAAGACAGTGTTAATGGAGTGCTCCAGGAAACATAAGTGTAATGCTGTGAGATGAATTCACACATCACCAAGAAGTTTCTAAGAAGGCTTCTTTCCAGTTTTCGTCTGTGGATATTTCCTTTGTCACCGTAAGGTTCATTCGGCTATGAAATACCAAATTGCAGATTTCCAGAAAACTGTGTTAACAAACTGATCACTGAAGAGAAACCTGTAACTCTGTGAGTTGCATTCACACATGGCAATGCAGTTTCTCAGAAAGCTTCTCTTTAGTTGGTACGAGAGGATAATTCCTTTTTCACCCTAGCCCTCAGTGAGCTCCCAAATATACCTTTGCAGAATCCACGAGAACAGTGTTAGCAAACTGTTCCAAGAAGGGAAGGGTGGAACTCTGTGTGATGAATTCACACATCGAAAGCAATCTCTCAGAAAGTTACTCTGTAGTTATTATGTGAGGTCATTTCCTTTTTCACCATGGGCCCCTATGGGCTACCAAATATCACTTTCCAGATTACACGAAAAGAATGTTAGCAAACTGCTTCTTGAGGCATAGGTTGTAACTCTGTGAGATGAATTCACAGATCAGAAAGACGTTTCTCAGAAAGCTTCTTACACGTTTTGAACGGAAGAAATTTCGTTTATCAGCATAGGCCTCATGGCGATCCAAGGAAGCCCTTCTCAGCTTCCTCAAAGACAGTGTTAATGGACTGCTCCAAGAAACATAAGTGTGACTCTGTGAGATGAATTCACACATCACCAAGAAGTTTCTAAGAAAGCTTCTTTCCAGTTTTCATCTGTGGATATTTCCTTTGTCAGCGTAAGGTTCATGGCGCTATGAAATACGAAATTCCAGATTTCCAGAAAACTGTGTTAACAAACTGATCACTGAAGAGAAACGTGTAACTCTGTGAGTTGCATTCACACATGCCAATGCGGTTTCTCAGAAAGCTTCTCTTTAGTTATTATGTGAGGTTAATTCCTTTTTCACCCTAGCCCTCAATGAGCTCCCAAATATACCTTTGCAGAATCCACGGCAACAGTATTAGCAAACTGTTCCAAGAAGAGAAAGGTGGAACTCTGTGTAATGAAGTCACACATCAGAAAGCAATCTCTCAGAATGTTTCTCTGTAGTTATTATGTGAGGTCATTTCCTTTTTCACCATGGGCCCCTATGGGCTACTAAATATCACTTTCCAGATTCCACGAAAAGAGTGTTAGCAAACTGCTTCTTGAGGCATAGGTTGTAACTCTGTGAGATGAATTCACAGCTCAGAAAGAATTTTCTCAGAAAGTTTCTTTCCCGTTTTCAACGGATGAAATTTCCTTTATCAGCATAGGCCTCAATGCGATCCAAGGAAGCCCTTCTCAGCTTCCTCAAAGACAGTGTTAATGGACTGCGCCACGAAACATAAGTGTAACTCTGTGAGATGAATTCACACATCACCAAGGTATTTCTAGGAAAGCTTCTTTCCAGTTTTCATCTGTGAATATTTCCTTTGTCACCGTAAGGTTCATTGCGCTATGAAATACCAAATTGCAGATTTCCAGAAAACTGTGTTAACAAACTGATCACTGAAGAGAAACGTGTAACTCTGTGAGTTGCATTCACACATGGCAATGCGGTTTCTCAGAAAGCTTCTCTTTAGTTATTATGTGAGGATAATTCCTTTTTCACCCTAGCCCTCAATGAGCTCCCAAATATACCTTTGCAGAATCCACGAGAACAGTGTTAGCAAACTGTTCCAAGAAGGGAAAGGTGGAACTCTGTGTGATGAAGTCACACATCAGAAAGCAATCTCTCAGAAAGTTTCTCTGTAGTTATTATGTGAGGACATTTCCTTTTTCACCATTGGGCCCCTATGGGCTACCAAATATCACTTTCCAGATTCCACGAAAAGAGTGTTAGCAAACTGCTTCTTGAGGCATAGGTTGTAACTCTGTGAGATGAATTCACAGATCAGAAAGAAGTTTCTCAGAAAGCTTCTTTCACGTTTTGAACGGATGAAATTTCCTTTATCAGCGTAGGCCTCAATGCGATCCAAGGAAGCCCTTCTCAGCTTCCTCAAAGACAGTGTTAATGGACTGCTCCACGAAACATAAGTGTAACTCTGTGAGATGAATTCACACATCACCAAGAAGTTTCTAAGAAAGCTTCTTTCTAGTTTTCATCTGTGGATATTTCCTTTGTCACCGTAAGGTTCATTGCGCTATGAAATACCAAATTGCAGATTTCCAGAAAACTGCTGTTAACAAACTGATCACTGAAGAGAAACGTGTAACTCTGTGAGTTGCATTCACACATGGCAATGCAGTTTCTCAGAAAGCTTCTCTTTAGTTGTTATGTGAGGATAATTCCTTTTTCACCCTAGCCCTCAATGAGCTCCCAAATATACCTTTGCAGAATCCACGGCAACAGTATTAGCAAACTGTTCCAAGAAGAGAAAGGTGGAACTCTGTGTAATGAAGTCACACATCAGAAAGCAATCTCTCAGAATGTTTCTCTGTAGTTATTATGTGAGGTCATTTCCTTTTTCACCATGGGCCCCTATGGGCTACTAAATATCACTTTCCAGATTCCACGAAAAGAGTGTTAGCAAACTGCTTCTTGAGGCATAGGTTGTAACTCTGTGAGATGAATTCACAGCTCAGAAAGAATTTTCTCAGAAAGTTTCTTTCCCGTTTTCAACGGATGAAATTTCCTTTATCAGCATAGGCCTCAATGCGATCCAAGGAAGCCCTTCTCAGCTTCCTCAAAGACAGTGTTAATGGACTGCTCCAAGAAACATAAGTGTGACTCTGTGAGATGAATTCACACATCACCAAGAAGTTTCTAAGAAAGCTTCTTTCCAGTTTTCATCTGTGGATATTTCCTTTGTCAGCGTAAGGTTCATGGCGCTATGAAATACGAAATTCCAGATTTCCAGAAAACTGTGTTAACAAACTGATCACTGAAGAGAAACGTGTAACTCTGTGAGTTGCATTCACACATGGCAATGCAGTTTCTCAGAAAGCTTCTCTTTAGTTGTTATGTGAGGATAATTCCTTTTACACCCTAGCCCTCAATGAGCTCCCAAATATACCTTTGCAGAATCCACGAGAACAGTGTTAGCAAACTGTTCCAAGAATGGAAGGGTGGAACTCTGTGTGATGAAGTCACACATCAGAAAGCAATCTCTCAGAAAGTTTCTCGGTAGTTATTATATGAGGACATTTCATTTCTCACCATGGGCCCCTATGGACTACCAAATATCACTGTCCACATTCCACGAAAAGAGTGTTAGCAAACTGCTTCTTGAGGCATAGGTTGTAACTCTGTGAGATGAATTCACAGATCAGAAAGAAGTTTCTCAGAAAGCTTCTTTCACGTTTTGAACGGATGAAATTTCCTTTATCAGCATAGGCCTCAATGCGATCCAAGGAAGCCCTTCTCAGCTTCCTCAAAGACAGTGTTAATGGACTGCTCCACGAAACATAAGTGTAACTCTGTGAGATGAATTCACACATCACCAAGAAGTTTCTAAGAAAGCTTCTTTCCTAGTTTTCATCTGTGGATATTTCCTTTGTCACCGTAAGGTTCATTGCGCTATGAAATACCAAATTGCAGATTTCCAGAAAACTGTGTTAACAAACTGATCACTGAAGAGAAACGTGTAACTCTGTGAGTTGCATTCACACATGGCAATGCAGTTTCTCAGAAAGCTTCTCTTTAGTTATTATGTGAGGATAATTCCTTTTTCACCCTAGCCCTCAATGAGCTCCCAAATATACCTTTGCAGAATCCACGAGAACAGTGTTAGCAAACTGTTCCAAGAAGGGAAGGGTGGAACTCTGTGTGATGAAGTCACACATCAGAAAGCAATCTCTCAGAAAGTTTCTCTGTAGTTATTATGTGAGGACATTTCCTTTTTCACCTTGGGCCCCTATGGGCTATCAAATATCACTGTCCAGATTCCACGAAAAGAGTGTTAGCAAACTGCTTCTTGAGGCATAGGTTGTAACTCTGTGAGATGAATTCACAGATCAGAAAGAAGTTTCTCAGAAAGCTTCTTTCACGTTTTGAACGGATGAAATTTCCTTTATCAGCGTAAGCCTCAGTGCGATGCAAGGAAGCCCTTCTCAGCTTCCTCAAAGACAGTGTTAATGGACTGCTCCACGAAACATAAGTGTAAGTCTGTGAGATGAATTCACACATCAGCAAGAAGTTTCTAAGAAAGCTTCTTTCTAGTTTTCATCTGTGGATATTTCCTTTGCCACCGTAAGGTTCATTGCGCTATGAAATACCAAATTGCAGATTTCCAGAAAACTGCATTAACAAACTGATCACTGAAGAGAAACGTGTAACTCTGTGAGTTGCATTCACACATGGCAATGCAGTTTCTCAGAAAGCTTCTATTTAGTTGTTGTGTGAGGATAATTCCTTTTACACCGCAGCCCTCAATGAGCTCCCAAATATACCTTTGCAGAATCCACGAGAACAGTGTTAGCAAACTGTTCCAAGAAGAGAAGGGTGGAACTCTGTGTGATGAAGTCACACATCAGAAAGCAATCTCTCAGAAAGTTTCTCTGTAGTTATTATGTGAGGACATTTCCTTTTTCACCTTGGGCCCCTATGGGCTACCAAATATCACTGTCCAGATTCCACGAAAAGAGTGTTAGCAAACTGCTTCTTGAGGCATAGGTTGTAACTCTGTGAGATGAATTCACAGATCAGAAAGAAGTTTCTCAGAAAGCTTCTTTCACGTTTTGAACGGATGAAATTTCCTTTATCAGCGTAAGCCTCAGTGCGATGCAAGGAAGCCCTTCTCAGCTTCCTCAAAGACAGTGTTAATGGACTGCTCCACGAAACATAAGTGTAAGTCTGTGAGATGAATTCACACATCAGCAAGAAGTTTCTAAGAAAGCTTCTTTCTAGTTTTCATCTGTGGATATTTCCTTTGCCACCGTAAGGTTCATTGCGCTATGAAATACCAAATTGCAGATTTCCAGAAAACTGTGTTAACAAACTGATCACTGAAGAGAAACGTGTAACTCTGTGAGTTGCATTCACACATGGCAATGCAGTTTCTCAGAAAGCTTCTATTTAGTTGTTGTGTGAGGATAATTCCTTTTACACCGCAGCCCTCAATGAGCTCCCAAATATACCTTTGCAGAATCCACGAGAACAGTGTTAGCAAACTGTTCCAAGAAGGGAAGGGTGGAACTCTGTGTGATGAAGTCACACATCAGAAAGCAATCTCTCAGAAAGTTTCTCTGTAGTTATTATGTGAGGACATTTCCTTTTTCACCATGGGCCCCTATGGGCTACCAAATATCACTTTCCAGATTCCACGAAAAGAGTGTTAGCAAACTGCTTCTTGAGGCATAGGTTGTAACTCTGTGAGATGAATTCACAGATCAGAAAGAAGTTTCTCAGAAAGCTTCTTTCACGTTTTGAACGGATGAAATTTCCTTTATCAGCGTAGGCCTCAATGCGATCCAAGGAAGCCCTTCTCAGCTTCCTCAAGACAGTGTTAATGGACTGCTCCACGAAACATAAGTGTAACTCTGTGAGATGAATTCACACATCACCAAGAAGTTTCTAAGAAAGCTTCTTTCTAGTTTTCATCTGTGGATATTTCCTTTGTCACCGTAAGGTTCATTGCGCTATGAAATACCAAATTGCAGATTTCCAGAAAACTGTGTTAACAAACTGATCACTGAAGAGAAACGTGTAACTCTGTGAGTTGCATTCACACATGGCAATGCAGTTTCTCAGAAAGCTTCTCTTTAGTTATTATGTGAGGATAATTCCTTTTTCACCCTAGCCCTCAATGAGCTCCCAAATATACCTTTGCAGAATCCACGAGAACAGTGTTAGCAAACTGTTCCAAGAAGGGAAGGGTGGAACTCTGTGTGATGAAGTCACACATCAGAAAGCAATCTCTCAGAAAGTTTCTCTGTAGTTATTATGTGAGGACATTTCCTTTTTCACCATGGGCCCCTATGGGCTACCAAATATCACTTTCCAGATTCCACGAAAAGAGTGTTAGCAAACTGCTTCTTGAGGCATAGGTTGTAACTCTGTGAGATGAATTCACAGATCAGAAAGAAGTTTCTCAGAAAGCTTCTTTCACGTTTTGAACGGATGAAATTTCCTTTATCAGCGTAGGCCTCAATGCGATCCAAGGAAGCCCTTCTCAGCTTCCTCAAAGACAGTGTTAATGGACTGCTCCACGAAACATAAGTGTAACTCTGTGAGATGAATTCACACATCACCAAGAAGTTTCTAAGAAAGCTTCTTTCTAGTTTTCATCTGTGGATATTTCCTTTGTCACCGTAAGGTTCATTGCGCTATGAAATACCAAATTGCAGATTTCCAGAAAACTGTGTTAACAAACTGATCACTGAAGAGAAACGTGTAACTCTGTGAGTTGCATTCACACATGGCAATGCAGTTTCTCAGAAAGCTTCTCTTTAGTTAGTTATGTGAGGATAATTCCTTTTTCACCCTAGCCCTCAATGAGCTCCCAAATATACCTTTGCAGAATCCACGAGAACAGTGTTAGCAAACTGTTCCAAGAAGGGAAGGGTGGAACTCTGTGTGATGAAGTCACACATCAGAAAGCAATCTCTCAGAAAGTTTCTCTGTAGTTATTATGTGAGGACATTTCCTTTTTCACCATGGGCCCCTATGGGCTACCAAATATCACTTTCCAGATTCCACGAAAAGAGTGTTAGCAAACTGCTTCTTGAGGCATAGGTTGTAACTCTGTGAGATGAATTCACAGATCAGAAAGAAGTTTCTCAGAAAGCTTCTTTCACGTTTTGAACGGATGAAATTTCCTTTATCAGCGTAGGCCTCAATGCGATCCAAGGAAGCCCTTCTCAGCTTCCTCAAAGACAGTGTTAATGGACTGCTCCACGAAACATAAGTGTAACTCTGTGAGATGAATTCACACATCACCAAGAAGTTTCTAAGAAAGCTTCTTTCCAGTTTTCATCTGTGGATATTTCCTTTGTCACCGTAAGGTTCATTGCGCTATGAAATACCAAATTGCAGATTTCCAGAAAACTGTGTTAACAAACTGATCACTGAAGAGAAACGTGTAACTCTGTGAGTTGCATTCACACATGGCAATGCAGTTTCTCAGAAAGCTTCTCTTTAGTTATTATGTGAGGATAATTCCTTTTTCACCCTAGCCCTCAATGAGCTCCCAAATATACCTTTGCAGAATCCACGAGAACAGTGTTAGCAAACTGTTCCAAGAAGGGAAGGGTGGAACTCTGTGTGATGAAGTCACACATCAGAAAGCAATCTCTCAGAAAGTTTCTCTGTAGTTATTATGTGAGGACATTTCCTTTTTCACCATGGGCCCCTATGGGCTACCAAATATCACTTTCCAGATTCCACGAAAAGAGTGTTAGCAAACTGCTTCTTGAGGCATAGGTTGTAACTCTGTGAGATGAATTCACAGATCAGAAAGAAGTTTCTCAGAAAGCTTCTTTCACGTTTTGAACGGATGAAATTTCCTTTATCAGCGTAGGCCTCAATGCGATCCAAGGAAGCCCTTCTCAGCTTCCTCAAAGACAGTGTTAATGGACTGCTCCACGAAACATAAGTGTAACTCTGTGAGATGAATTCACACATCACCAAGAAGTTTCTAAGAAAGCTTCTTTCTAGTTTTCATCTGTGGATATTTCCTTTGTCACCGTAAGGTTCATTGCGCTATGAAATACCAAATTGCAGATTTCCAGAAAACTGTGTTAACAAACTGATCACTGAAGAGAAACGTGTAACTCTGTGAGTTGCATTCACACATGGCAATGCAGTTTCTCAGAAAGCTTCTCTTTAGTTATTATGTGAGGATAATTCCTTTTTCACCCTAGCCCTCAATGAGCTCCCAAATATACCTTTGCAGAATCCACGAGAACAGTGTTAGCAAACTGTTCCAAGAAGGGAAGGGTGGAACTCTGTGTGATGAAGTCACACATCAGAAAGCAATCTCTCAGAAAGTTTCTCTGTAGTTATTATGTGAGGACATTTCCTTTTTCACCATGGGCCCCTATGGGCTACCAAATATCACTTTCCCGATTCCCCGAAAAGAGTGTTAGCAAACTGCTTCTTGAGGCATAGGTTGTAACTCTGTGAGATGAATTCACAGATCAGAAAGAAGTTTCTCAGAAAGCTTCTTTCACGGTTTGAACGGATGAAATTTCCTTTATCAGCGTCGGCCTCAATGCGATCCAAGGAAGCCCTTCTCAGCTACCTCAAAGACAGTGTCAATGGACTGCTCCATGAAACATAAGTGTAACTCTATGAGATGAATTTACACATCACCAAGAAGTTTCCAAGAAAGCTTCTTTCCACTTTTCATCTGTGGATATTTCCTTTGTCACTCTAAGGTTCATTGCGCTATGAAATACCAAATTGCAGATTTCCAGAAAACTGTGTTAACAAACTGATCACTGAAGAGAAATATCTAACACTGTGAGTTGCATTCACATGTGACAATGCGGTTTCTCAGAAAGCTTCTCTTTAGTTATTATGTGAGGATAATTCCTTTTTCACCCTAGCCCTCAATGAGCTCCCAAATATACCTTTGCAGAATCCACGAGAACAGTGTTAGCAAACTGTTCCAAGAAGGGAAGGGTGGAACTCTGTGTGATGAAGTCACACATCAGAAAGCAATCTCTCAGAAAGTTTCTCTGTAGTTATTATGTGAGGACATTTCCTTTTTCACCATGGGCCCCTATGGGCTACCAAATATCACTTTCCAGATTCCACGAAAAGAGTGTTAGCAAACTGCTTCTTGAGGCATAGGTTGTAACTCTGTGAGATGAATTCACAGATCAGAAAGAAGTTTCTCAGAAAGCTTCTTTCACGTTTTGAACGGATGAAATTTCCTTTATCAGCGTAGGCCTCAATGCGATCCAAGGAAGCCCTTCTCAGCTTCCTCAAAGACAGTGTTAATGGACTGCTCCACGAAACATAAGTGTAACTCTGTGAGATGAATTCACACATCACCAAGAAGTTTCTAAGAAAGCTTCTTTCCAGTTTTCATCTGTGGATATTTCCTTTGTCACCGTAAGGTTCATTGCGCTATGAAATACCAAATTGCAGATTTCCAGAAAACTGTGTTAACAAACTGATCACTGAAGAGAAACGTGTAACTCTGTGAGTTGCATTCACACATGGCAATGCAGTTTCTCAGAAAGCTTCTCTTTAGTTATTATGTGAGGATAATTCCTTTTTCACCCTAGCCCTCAATGAGCTCCCAAATATACCTTTGCAGAATCCACGAGAACAGTGTTAGCAAACTGTTCCAAGAAGGGAAGGGTGGAACTCTGTGTGATGAAGTCACACATCAGAAAGCAATCTCTCAGAAAGTTTCTCTGTAGTTATTATGTGAGGACATTTCCTTTTTCACCATGGGCCCCTATGGCTACCAAATATCACTTTCCAGATTCCACGAAAAGAGTGTTAGCAAACTGCTTCTTGAGGCATAGGTTGTAACTCTGTGAGATGAATTCACAGATCAGAAAGAAGTTTCTCAGAAAGCTTCTTTCACGGTTTGAACGGATGAAATTTCCTTTATCAGCGTCGGCCTCAATGCGATCCAAGGAAGCCCTTCTCAGCTTACCTCAAAGACAGTGTTAATGGACTGCTCCATGAAACATAAGTGTAACTCTATGAGATGAATTTACACATCACCAAGAAGTTTCCAAGAAAGCTTCTTTCCACTTTTCATCTGTGGATATTTCCTTTGTCACTCTAAGGTTCATTGCGCTATGAAATACCAAATTGCAGATTTCCAGAAAACTGTGTTAACAAACTGATCACTGAAGAGAAATATCTAACACTGTGAGTTGCATTCACACATGGACAATGCGGTTTCTCAGAAAGCTTCTCTTTAGTTATTATGTGAGGATAATTCCTTTTTCACCCTAGCCCTCAATGAGCTCCCAAATATACCTTTGCAGAATCCACGACAATGTGTTAGCAAACTGTTCCAAGAAGGGAAGGGTGGAACTCTGTGTGATGAAGTCACACATCAGAAAGCAATCTCTCAGAAAGTTTCTCTGTAGTTATTATGTAGAGGACATTTCCTTTTTCACCATGGGCCCCTATGGGCTACCAAATATCACTTTCCAGATTCCAAGAAAAGAGTGTTAGCAAACTGCTTCTTGAGGCATAGGTTGTAACTCTGTGAGATGAATTCACAGATCAGAAAGAAGTTTCTCAGAAAGCTTCTTTCAAGTTTTGAACGGATGAAATTTCCTTTATCAGCGTAGGCCTCAATGCGATCCAATGGAAGCCCTTCTCAGCTTCCTCAAAGACAGTGTTAATGGACTGCTCCACGAAACATAAGTGTAACTCTGTGAGATGAATTCACACATCACCAAGAAGTTTCTAAGAAAGCTTCTTTCTAGTTTTCATCTGTGGATATTTCCTTTGTCACCGTAAGGTTCATTGCGCTATGAAATACCAAATTGCAGATATCCAGAAAACTGTGTTAACAATCTGATCACTGAAGAGAAACTTGTAACTCGGTGAGTTGCATTCACACATGGCAATGCAGTTTTTCAGAAATCTTCTCTTTAGTTATTATGTGAGGATATTTCCTTTTTCACCTTAGTCCTCAATGAGATCTCAAATATACCTTTGCAGAATCCACGACAACAGTGTTAGAAAACTGTTCCAAGAAGAGAAGGGTGGAACTCTGTGTGATGAAGTCACACATCAGAAAGCAATCTCTCAGAAAGTTTATCTGTAGTTATTATGTGAGGACATTTCCTTTTTCACCATTGTCCCCTATGGGCTACTAAATATCACTTTCTAGATTCCACGAAAAGAGTGTTAGCAAACTGCTTCTTGAGGCATAGGTTGTAACTCTTTGAGATGAATTCACAGATCAGAAAGAAGTTTCTCAGAAAGCTTCTTTCACGTTTTGAACGGATGAAATTTCCTTTATCAGCGTAGGCCTCAATGCGATCCAAGGAAGCCCTTCTCAGCTTCCTCAAAGACAGTGTTAATGGACTGCTCCACGAAACATAAGTGTAACTCTGTGAGATGAATTCACACATCACCAAGCAGTTTCTAAGAAAGCTTCTATCTAGTTTTCATCTGTGGATATTTCCTTTGTCACCGTAAGGTTCATTGCGCTATGAAATACCAAACTGCAGATTTCCAGAACACTGTGTTAACAAACTGATCTACTGAAGAGAAACGTGTAACTCGGTGAGTTGCATTCACACATGGCAATGCAGTTTCTCAGAAAGCTTCTCTTTAGTTGTTATGTAAGGATAATTCCTTTTTCACCCTAGCCCTCAATGAGCTCCCAAATATACCTTTGCAGAATCCACGAGAACAGTGTTAGCAAACTGTTCCAAGAAGGGAAGGGTGGAACTCTGTGTGATGAAGTCACACATCAGAAAGCAATCTCTCAGAAAGTTTCTCTGTAGTTATTATGTGAGGACATTTCCTTTTTCACCATGGGCCCCTATGGGCTACCAAATATCACTTTCCAGATTCCACGAAAAGAGTGTTAGTAAACTGCTTCATGAGGCATAGGTTGTAACTCTGTGAGATGAATTCACAGATCAGAAAGAAGTTTCTCAGAAAGCTTCTTTATGTTTTGAACGGATGAAATTTCCTTTATCAGCATAGGCCTCAATGCGATCCAAGGAAGCCCTTCTCAGCTTCCTCAAAGACAGTGTTAATGGACTGCTCCACGAAACATAAGTGTAACTCTGTGAGATGAATTCACACATCACCAAGAAGTTTCTAAGAAAGCTTCTTTCTAGTTTTCATCTGTGGATATTTCCTTTGTCACCCGTAATGTTCATTGTGCTATGAAATACCAAATTGCAGATTTCCAGAAAACTGTGTTAACAAACTGATCACTGAAGAGAAACGTGTAACTCTGTGAGTTGCATTCACACATGGCAATGCAGTTTCTCAGAAAGCTTCTCTTTAGTTTTTATGTAAGGATAATTCCTTTTTCACCCTAGCCCTCAATGAGCTCCCAAATATACCTTTGCAGAATCCACGAGAACAGTGTTAGCAAACTGTTCCAAGAAGGGAAGGGTGGAACTCTGTGTGATGAAGTCACACATCAGAAAGCAATCTCTCAGAAAGTCTCTCTGTAGTTATTATGTGAGGACATTTCCTTTTTCACCATGGGCCCCTAAGGGCTACCAAATATCACTTTCCAGATTCCACGACAAGAGTGTTAGCAAACTGCTTCTTGAGGCATAGGTTGTAACTCTGTGAGATGAATTCACAGATCAGAAGGAACTTTATCAGAAAGCTTCTTTCAAGTTTTGAATCGAATGAAATTTCCTTTATCAGCGTATGCCTCAATGCGATCCAAGGAAGCCTAACTCAGCTTCCTCAAAGACAGTGTGAATGGACTGCTCCACGAAACATAAGTGTAACTCTGTGAGATGAATTCACACATCACCAAGAAGTTTCTAAGAAAGCTTCTTTCCAGGTTTCATCTGTGGATATTTCCATTGTCACCGTAAGGTTCATTGCGCTATGAAATACCAAATGCAGATTTCCAGAAAACTGTGTTAACAAACTGATCACTGAAGAGAAACGTGTAAGTCTGTGAGTTGCATTCACACATGGCAATTGCAGTTTCTCAGAAAGCTTCTCTTTAGTTATTATGTGAGGATAATTCCTTTTTCACCCTAGTCCTCAGTGAGCTCCCAAATATACCTTTGCAGAATCCACGAGAACAGTGTTAGCAAACTGTTCCAGAAGGGAAGGGTGGAACTCTGTGTGATGAAGTCACACATCAGAAAGCAATCTCTCAGAAAGTTTCTCTGTAGTTATTATGTGAGGACATTTCCTTTTTCACCATGGGCTCCTATGGGCTACCAAATATCACTTTCCAGATTCCACGAAAAGAGTGTTAGCAAACTGCTTCTTGAGGCATAGGTTGTAACTCTGTGAGATGAATTCACAGATAGAAAGAAGTATCTCAGAAAGCTTCTTTCACATTTTGAACTGATGTAATTTCCTTTATCAGCGTAGTCCTCAATGCGATCCAAGGAAGCCCTTCTCAGCTTCCTCA
Source organism: Rhinopithecus roxellana (assembly GCF_007565055.1). Lineage (NCBI taxonomy): Eukaryota > Metazoa > Chordata > Mammalia > Primates > Cercopithecidae > Rhinopithecus > Rhinopithecus roxellana. The sequence continues at coordinate 76,095,172 of NC_044553.1, read as the reverse complement.
AAGACAGTGTTAATGGACTGCTCCACCAAACATAAGTGTAACTCTGTGAGATGAATTCACACATCACCAAGAAGTTTCTAGAAAAGCTTCTTTCTAGTTTTCATCTGTGGATATTTCCTTTGTCACCGTCAGGTTCATTGCGCTATGAAATACCAAATTGCAGATTTCCAGAAAACTGTGTTAACAAACTGATCACTGAAGAGAAACGTGTAACTCTGTGAGTTGCATTCACACATGGCAATGCAGTTTCTCAGATAGCTTCTCTTTAGTTATTAAGTGAGGATAATTCCTTTTTCACCCTAGTCCTCAATGAGCTCCCAAATATACCTTTGCAGAATTCACGAGAACAGTGTAGCAAACTGTTCCAAGAAGGGAAGGGTGGAACTCTGTGTGATGAAGTCACACATCAGAAAGCAATCTCTCAGAAAGTTTCTCTGTAGTTATTATGTGAGGACATTTCCTTTTTCACCATGGGCACCTATGGGCTACAAAATATCACTTTCCAGATTCACGAAAAGAGTGTTAGCAAACTGCTTCTTGAGGCATAGTTTGTAACTCTGTGAGATGAATTCACAGATCAGAAAGAAGTTTCTCAGAAAGCTTCTTTCACGTTTTGAACGGATGAAATGTCCTTTATCAGCGTATTCCTCAATGCGATCCAAGGAAGCCCTTCTCAGCTTCCTCAAAGACAGTGTAAACGGACTGCTCCACGAAACATAAGTGTAACTCTGTGAGATGAATTCACACATCACCAAGAAGTTTCTAAGACAGCTTCTTCCTAGTTTTCTTCTGTGGATATTTCCTTTGTCACCGTAAGGTTCATTGCGCTATGAAATACCAAATTGCAGATTTCCAGAAAACTGTGTTAACAAACTGATCACTGAAGAGAAACGTGTCACTCTGTGAGTTGCATTCACACATGGCAATGCAGTTTCACAGAAAGCTTCTCTTTAGTTGTTATGTGAGGATAATTCCTTTTTCACCCTAGCCCTCAATGAGCTCCCAAATATACCTTTGCAGAATCCACGAGAACAGTGTTAGCAAACTGTTCCAAGAAGGGAAGGGTGGAACTCTGTGTGATGAAGTCACACATCAGAAAGCAATCTCTCAGAAAGTTTCTCTGTAGTTATTATGTGAGGACATTTCCTTTTTCACCATGGGCCCCTACGGGCTACCAAATATCACTTTCCAGATTCCACGAAAAGAGTGTTAGCAAACTGCTTCTTGAGACATAGGTTGTAACATCTGTGAGATGAATTCACAGATCAGAAAGAAGTTTCTCAGAAAGCTTCTTTCACGTTTTGAACGGATGAAATTTCCTTTATCAGCGTAGGCCTCAATGCGATCCAAGGAAGCCCTTCTCAGCTTCCTCAAAGACAGTGTTAATGGACTGCTCCACCAAACATAAGTGTAACTCTGTGAGATGAATTCACACATCACCAAGAAGTTTGCAAGAAAGCTGTTTTCTAGTTATCATCTGTGGATATTTCCTTTGTCACCGTCAGGTTCATTACGCTATGAAATACCAAATGGCAAATTTCCAGAGAACTGTGTTAACAAACTGATCACTGAAGAGAAACGTGTAACTCTGTGAGTTGCATTCACACATGGCAATTCAGTTCCTCAGAAAGCTTCTCTTTAGTTGTTATGTGAGGATAATACCTTTTTCACCCTAGCCCTAATGAGCTCCCAAAGATACCTTTGCAGAATCCACGAGAACAGTGTTAGCAAGCTGTTCCAAGAAGGGAAGATTGGAACTCTGTGTGATGAAGTCACACATCAGAAAGCAATCTCTCAGAAAGTTTCTCTGTAGTTATTATATGAGGACATTACCTTTTTCACCATGGGCCCCCAGGGGCTACCAAATATCACTTTCCAGATTCCACAAAAAGAGTGGTAGCAAACTGCTTCTTGAGGCATAGGTTGTAACTCTGTGAGATGAATTCACAGATCAGAAAGAAGTTTCTCAGAAAGCTTCTTTCACGTTTTGAACGGATGAAATTTCCTTTATCAGCGTAGGCCTCAATGCGATCCAAGGAAGCCCTTCTCAGCTTCCTCAAGACAGTCGTAATGGATTGCTCCACGAAACATAAGTGTAACTCTGTGAGATGAATTCACACATCACCAAGAAGTTTCTAAGAAAGCTTCTTTCTAGTTCTCATCTGTGGATATTTCCTTTGTCACCGTCAGGTTCATTGCGCTATGAAATACCAAATTGCAGATTTCCAGAGAACTGTGTTAACAAACTGATCACTGAAGAGAAACGTGTAACTCTGTGAGTTGCATTCACACATGGCAATGCAGTTTCTCAGAAAGCTTCTCTTTAGTTGTTATGTGAGGATAATACCTTTTTCACCCTAGCCCTCAATGAGCTCCCAAAGATAACTTTGTAGAATCCACGAGAACAGTGTTAGCAAGCTGTTCCAAGAAGGGAAGGGTGGAACTCTGTGTGATGAAGTCACACATCAGAAAGCAATCTCTCAGAAAGTTTCTCTGTATTTATTATGTGAGGACATTACCTTTTTCACCATGGGCCCCCAGGGGCTACCAAATATCACTTTCCAGATTCCACGAAAAGAGTGTTAGCAAACTGCTTCTTGAGGCATAGGTTGTAACTCTGTGAGATGAATTCACAGATCAGAAAGAAGTTTCTCAGAAAGCTTCTTTCACGATTTGAACGGATGAAATTTCCTTTATCAGCGTAGGCCTCAATGCGATCCAAGGAAGCCCTTCTCAGCTTCCTCAAAGACAGTGTGAATGGAATGCTCCACGAAACATAAGTGTAACTCTGTGAGACGAATTCACACATCACCAAGAAGTTTCTAAGAAAGTTTCTTTCTAGTTTTCATCTGTGGATATTTCCTTTGTCACCGTAAGGTTCATTGCGCTATGAAATACCAAATTGCAGATTTACAGAAAACTGTGTGAACAAACTGATCCCTGAAGAGAAACCTGTAACTCTGTGAGTTGCATTCACACCTGGCAATGCAGTTTCGCAGAAAGCTTCTCTTTAGTTATTATGTGAGGATAATTCCTTTTTCACCCTAGCCCTCAATGAGCTCCCAAATATACCTTTGCAGAATCCACGAGAACAGTGTTAGCAAACTGTTCCAAGAAGGGAAGGGTGGAACTCTGTGTGATGGAGTCACACATCAGAAAGCAATCTCTCAGAAAGTCTCTCTGTTGTTTTTATGTGAGGACATTTCCTTTTTCACCATGGGCCCCTATGGGCTGCCAAATGTCACTTTCCAGATTCCATGAAAAGAGAGTTAGCAAACTGCTTCTTGAGGCATAGGTTGTAACTCTGTGAGATGAATTCACAGATCAGAAAGAAGTTTCTCAGAAAGCTTCTTTCACGTTTTGAACGGATGAAATTTCCTTTATCAGCGTAGGCCTCAATGCGATCCAAGGAAGCCCTTCTCAGCTTCCTCAAACACTGTGTTAATGGACTGCTCCACCAAACTTAAGGGTAACCCTGTGAGAAGAATTCACACATCACCAAGAAGTTTCTAAGAAAGCTTCTTTCTAGTTTTCATCTGTGGATATTTCTTTTGTCACCGTAAGGTTCATTCCGCTATGAAATACCAAATAGCAGATTTCCAGAAATCTGTGTTAACAAACTGATACCTGAAGAGAAACGTGTAACTCTGTGAGTTGCATTCACACATGGCAATGCAGTTTCGCAGAAAGCTTCTCTTTAGTTATTATGTGAGGATAATTCCTTTTTCACCCTAGCCCTCAATGATCTCCCAAATAAACCTTTACAGAATTCACGAGAACAGTGTTAACAAACTGTACCAAGAAGGGAAGGGTGGAACTCTGTGTGATGAAGTCACACATCAGAAAGCAATCTCTCAGAAAGTCTCTCTGTAGTTATTATGTGAGGACATTTCCTTTTTCACCAGGGCCCCTATGAGCTACCAAATATCACTTTCCAGATTCCATGAAAAGAGTGTTAGCAAACTGCTTCTTGAGGCATAGGTTGTAACTCTGTGAGATGAATTCACAGATCAGAAAGAAGTTTCTCAGAAAGCTTCTTTCACGTTTTGAACGGATGAAATTTCCTTTATCAGCGTAGGCCTCAATGCGATCCAAGGAAGCCCTTCTCAGCTTCCTCAAAGACAGTGTTAATGGACTGCTCCACCAAACATAAGTGTAATCCTGTGAGATGAATTCACACATCCCCAAGAAGTTTCTAAGAAAGCTTCTTTCAAGATTTCATCTGTGGATATTTCCTTTGTCACCGTCAGGTTCATTGCGCTATGAAATACCAAATTGCAGATTTCCAGAAAACTGTGTTAACAAACTGATCACTGAAGAGAGACGTGTAACTCTGTGAGTTGCATTAACACATGGCAATGCAGTTTCGCAGAAAGCTTCTCTTTAGTTATTATGTGAGGATAATTCCTTTTTCACCCTAGCCCTCAATGAGCTCCCAAATATACCTTTGCAGAATCCACGAGAACAGTGTTAACAAACTGTACCAAGAACGGAAGGGTGGAACTCTGTGTGATGAAGTCACACATCAGAAAGCAATCTCTCAGAAAGTCTCTCTGTAGTTATTATGTGAGGACATTTCCTTTTCCACCATGGGCCCCTATGAGCTACCAAATATCACTTTCCAGATTCCATGAAAAGAGTGTTAGCAAACTGCTTCTTGAGGCATAGGTTGTAACTCTGTGAGATGAATTCACAGATCAGAAAGAAGTTTCTCAGAAAGCTTCTTTCACGTTTTGAACGGATGAAATTTCCATTATCAGCGTAGGCCTCAATGCGATCCAAGGAAGCCCTTCTCAGCTTCCTCAAAGACAGTGTTAATGGACTGCTCCACCAAACATAAGTGTAACTCTGTGAGATGAATTCACACATCACCAAGAAGTTTCTAGGAAAGCTTCTTTCTAGTTTTCATCTGTGGATATTTCCTTTGTCACCGTAAGGTTCATAGCTCTATGAAATACCAAATAGCAGATTTCCAGAAAACTGTGTTAACAAACTGATCACTGAAGAGAGACGTGTAACTCTGTGAGTTGCATTCACACATGGCAATGCAGTTTCGCAGAAAGCTTCTCTTTAGTTATTATGTGAGGATAATTCCTTTTTTACCCTAGCCCTCAATGAGCTCCCAAATATACTTTTGCAGAATCCACGAGAACAGTGTTAGCAAACTGTACAAAGAAGGGATGGGTGGAACTCTGTGTGATGAAGTCACACATCAGAAAGCATCTCTCAGAAAGTTTCTCTGTAGTTATTATGTGAGGACATTTCCTTTTTCACCATTGGGCCCCTATGGGCTACCAATTATCACTTTCCAGATTCCACGAAAAGAGTGTTAGCAAACTGCTTCTTGAGGCATAGGTTGTAACTCTGTGAGATGAATTCACAGATCAGAAAGAAGTTTCTCAGAAAGCTTCTTTCACGTTTTGAACGGATGAAATTTCCTTTATCAGCGTAGGCCTCAATGCGATCCAAGGAAGTACTTCTCAGCTTCCTCATAGAGAGTGTGAATGGACTGCTCCACGAAACATAAGTGTAACTCTGTGAGATGAATTCACACATCACCAAGAAGTTTCCAAGAAAGCTTTTTTCTAGTTCTCATCTGTGGATATTTCCTTTGTCACCGTCAGGTTCATTGCGCTATGAAATACCAAATGGCAGATTTCCAGAGAACTGTGTTAACAAAGTGATCACTGAAGAGAAACGTGTAACTCTGTGAGTTGCATTCACACATGGCAATTCAGTTTCTCAGAAAGCTTCTCTTTATTTGTTATGTGAGGATAATTCCTTTTTCACCCTAGCCCTCAATGAGCTCCCAAAGATACCTTTCAGAATCCACGAGAACAGTGTTAGCAAGCTGTTCCAAGAAGGGAATGGTGGAACTCTGTGTGATGAAGTCACACATCAGAAAGCAATCTCTCAGAAAGTTTCTCTGTAGTTATAATGTGAGGACATTACCTTTTGCACCATGGGCCCCTAGGGGCTACCAAATATCACTTTCCAGATTCCACGAAAAGAGTGTTAGCAAACTGCTTCTTGAAGCATAAGTTGTAACTCTGTGAGATGAATTCACAAATCAGAAAGAAGTTTCTCAGAAAGCTTCTTTCACGTTTTGAACGGATGAAATTTCCTTTATCAGCGTAGGCCTCAATGCGATCCAAGGAAGCCCTTCTCAGCTTCCTCAAAGACAGTGTTAATGGACTGCTCCACCAAACATAAGTGTAACTCTGTGAGATGAATTCACACATCACCAAGAAGTTTCCAAGAAAGCTTTTTTCTAGTTCTCATCTGTGGATATTTCCTTTGTCACCGTCAGGTTCATTGCGCTATGAAATACCAAATTGCAGATTTCCAGAAAACTGTGTTAACAAACTGATCACTGAAGAGAGACGTGTAACTCTGTGAGTTGCATTAACACATGGCAATGCAGTTTCGCAGAAAGCTTCTCTTTAGTTATTATGTGAGGATAATTCCTTTTTCACCCTAGCCCTCAATGAGCTCCCAAAGATACCTTTGCAGAATCCACGAGAACAGTGTTAGCAAGCTGTTCCAAGAAGGGAAGGGTGGAACTCTGTGTGATGAACTCACACATCAGAAAGCAATCTCTCAGAAAGTTTCTCTGTAGTTATGCTGTGAGGACATTTCCTTTTTCACCATGGGCCCCTATGGGCTACCAAATATCACTTTCCAGATTCCACGAAAAGAGTGTTAGCAAACTGCTTCTTGAGGCATAGGTTGTAACTCTGTGAGATGAATTCACAGATCAGAAAGAAGTTTCTCAGAAAGCTTCTTTCACGTTTTGAACGCATGAAATTTCCTTTATCAGCGTAGGCCTCAATGCGATCCAAGGAAGCCCTTCTCAGCTTCCTCAAAGACAGTGTTAATGGACTGCTCCAAGAAACATAAGTGTAACTCTGTGAGATGAATTCACACATCACCAAGAAGTTTCTATGAAAGCTTCTTTCTAGTTTTCATCTGTGGATATTTCCTTTGTCACCGTAAGGTTCATTGCGCTATGAAATACCAAATTGCAGATTTCCAGAAAACTGTGTTAACAAACTGATCACTGAAGAGAAACGTTAACTCTGAGAGGTGCATTCACACATGGCAATGCATTTTCTCAGAAACTTTCTCTTTAGTTGTTATGTGAGGATAATTCCTTTTTCACCCTAGCCCTCAATGAGCTCCCAAATATACCTTTGCAGAATCCACGAGAACAGTGTTAGCAAACTGTTCCAAGAAGGGAAGGGTGGAAATCTGTGTGATGAAGTCACACATCAGAAAGCAATCTCTCAGAAAGTTTCTCTGTAGTTATTATGTGTGGACATTTACTTTTTCACCATGGGCCCCTAGGGGCTACGAAATAAAACTTTCCAGATTCCACGAAAAGAGTGTTAGCAAACTGCTTCTTGAGGCATAGGTTGTAACTCTGTGAGATGAATTCACAGATCAGAAAGAAGTTTCTCAGAAAGCTTCTTCCACGTTTTGAACGGATGAAATTTCCTTTATCAGCGTAGGCCTCAATGCGATCCAAGGAAGCCCTTCTCAGCTTCCTCAAAGACAGTGAGAATGGACTGCTCCACGAAACATAAGTGTAACTCTATGAGATGAATTCACACATCACCAAGAAGTTTCCAAGAAACCTTTTTTCTAGTTTTCATCTGTGGATATTTCCTTTGTCACCGTCAGGTTCATTGCGCTATGAAATACCAAATTGCAGATTTCCAGAGAACTGTGTTAACAAACTGATCACTGAAGAGAAACGTGTAACTCTGTGAGTTGCATTCACACATGGCAATGCAGTTTCTCAGAAAGCTTCTCTTTAGTTGTTATGTGAGGATAATTCCTTTTTCACCCTAGCCCTCAATGAGCTCCCAAAGATACCTTTGCAGAATCCACGAGAACAGTGTTAGCAAACTGTTCCAAGAAGGGAAGGGTGGAACTCTGTGTGATGAAGTCACACATCAGAAAGCAATCTCTCAGAAAGTTTCTCTGTAGTTATTATGTGAGGACATTTCCTTTTTCACCATGGGCCCCTAGGGGCTACCAAATATCACTTTCCAGATTCCACGAAAAGAGTGTTAGCAAACTGCTTCTTGAGGCATAGGTTGTAACTCTGTGAGATGAATTCACAGATCAGAAAGAAGTTTCTCAGAAAGCTTCTTTCACGTTTTGAACGGATGAAATTTCCTTTATCAGCGTAGGCCTCAATGCGATCCAAGGAAGCCCTTCTCAGCTTCCTCAAAGACAGTGTTAATGGACTGCTCCACGAAACATAAGTGTAACTCTGTGAGATGAATTCACACATCACCAAGAAGTTTCTAAGAAAGCTTCTTTCTAGTTTTCATCTGTGGATATTTCCTTTGTCACCGTAAGGTTCATTGCGCTATGAAATACCAAATTGCAGATTTCCAGAAAACTGTGTTAACAAACTGATCACTGAAGAGAAACGTGTAACTCTGTGAGTTGCATTCACACATGGCAATGCAGTTTCTCAGAAAGCTTCTCTTTAGTTGTTATGTGAGGATAATTCCTTTTTCACCCTAGCCCTCAATGAGCTCCCAAATATACCTTTGCAGAATCCACGAGAACAGTGTTAGCAAACTGTTCCAAGAAGGGAAGGGTGGAACTCTGTGTGATGAAGTCACACATCAGAAAGCAATCTCTCAGAAAGTTTCTCTGTAGTTATTATGTGAGGACATTTCCTTTTTCACCATGGGCCCCTATGGGCTACCAAATATCACTTTCCAGATTCCACGAAAAGAGTGTTAGCAAACTGCTTCTTGAGGCATAGGTTGTAACTCTGTGAGATGAATTCACAGATCAGAAAGAAGTTTCTCAGAAAGCTTCTTTCACGTTTTGAACGGATGAAATTTCCTTTATCAGCGTAGGCCTCAATGCGATCCAAGGAAGCCCTTCTCAGCTTCCTCAAAGACAGTGTTAATGGACTGCTCCACGAAACATAAGTGTAACTCTGTGAGATGAATTCACACATCACCAAGAAGTTTCTAAGAAAGCTTCTTTCTAGTTTTCATCTGTGGATATTTCCTTTGTCACCGTAAGGTTCATTGCGCTATGAAATACCAAATTGCAGATTTCCAGAAAACTGTGTTAACAAACTGATCACTGAAGAGAAACGTGTAACTCTGTGAGTTGCATTCACACATGGCAATGCAGTTTCTCAGAAAGCTTCTCTTTAGTTGTTATGTGAGGATAATTCCTTTTTCACCCTAGCCCTCAATGAGCTCCCAAATATACCTTTGCAGAATCCACGAGAACAGTGTTAGCAAACTGTTCCAAGAAGGGAAGGGTGGAACTCTGTGTGATGAAGTCACACATCAGAAAGCAATCTCTCAGAAAGTTTCTCTGTAGTTATTATGTGAGGACATTTCCTTTTTCACCATGGGCCCCTAGGGGCTACCAAATATCACTTTCCAGATTCCACGAAAAGAGTGTTAGCAAACTGCTTCTTGAGGCATAGGTTGTAACTCTGTGAGATGAATTCACAGATCAGAAAGAAGTTTCTCAGAAAGCTTCTTTCACGTTTTGAACGGATGAAATTTCCTTTATCAGCGTAGGCCTCAATGCGATCCAAGGAAGCCCTTCTCAGCTTCCTCAAAGACAGTGTTAATGGACTGCTCCACGAAACATAAGTGTAACTCTGTGAGATGAATTCACACATCACCAAGAAGTTTCTAAGAAAGCTTCTTTCTAGTTTTCATCTGTGGATATTTCCTTTGTCACCGTAAGGTTCATTGCGCTATGAAATACCAAATTGCAGATTTCCAGAAAACTGTGTTAACAAACTGATCACTGAAGAGAAACGTGTAACTCTGTGAGTTGCATTCACACATGGCAATGCAGTTTCTCAGAAAGCTTCTCTTTAGTTGTTATGTGAGGATAATTCCTTTTTCACCCTAGCCCTCAATGAGCTCCCAAATATACCTTTGCAGAATCCACGAGAACAGTGTTAGCAAACTGTTCCAAGAAGGGAAGGGTGGAACTCTGTGTGATGAAGTCACACATCAGAAAGCAATCTCTCAGAAAGTTTCTCTGTAGTTATTATGTGAGGACATTTCCTTTTTCACCATGGGCCCCTAGGGGCTACCAAATATCACTTTCCAGATTCCACGAAAAGAGTGTTAGCAAACTGCTTCTTGAGGCATAGGTTGTAACTCTGTGAGATGAATTCACAGATCAGAAAGAAGTTTCTCAGAAAGCTTCTTTCACGTTTTGAACGGATGAAATTTCCTTTATCAGCGTAGGCCTCAATGCGATCCAAGGAAGCCCTTCTCAGCTTCCTCAAAGACAGTGTTAATGGACTGCTCCACGAAACATAAGTGTAACTCTGTGAGATGAATTCACACATCACCAAGAAGTTTCTAAGAAAGCTTCTTTCTAGTTTTCATCTGTGGATATTTCCTTTGTCACCGTAAGGTTCATTGCGCTATGAAATACCAAATTGCAGATTTCCAGAAAACTGTGTTAACAAACTGATCACTGAAGAGAAACGTGTAACTCTGTGAGTTGCATTCACACATGGCAATGCAGTTTCTCAGAAAGCTTCTCTTTAGTTATTATGTGAGGATAATTCCTTTTTCACCCTAGCCCTCAATGAGCTCCCAAATATACCTTTGCAGAATCCACGAGAACAGTGTTAGCAAACTGTTCCAAGAAGGGAAGGGTGGAACTCTGTGTGATGAAGTCACACATCAGAAAGCAATCTCTCAGAAAGTTCTCTGTAGTTATTATGTGAGGACATTTCCTTTTTCACCATGGGCCCCTATGGGCTACCAAATATCACTTTCCAGATTCCACGAAAAGAGTGTTAGCAAACTGCTTCTTGAGGCATAGGTTTGTAACTCTGTGAGATGAATTCACAGATCAGAAAGAAGTTTCTCAGAAAGCTTCTTTCACGTTTTGAACGGATGAAATTTCCTTTATCAGCGTAGGCCTCAATGCGATCCAAGGAAGCCCTTCTCAGCTTCCTCAAAGACAGTGTTAATGGACTGCTCCACGAAACATAAGTGTAACTCTGTGAGATGAATTCACACATCACCAAGAAGTTTCTAAGAAAGCTTCTTTCTAGTTTTCATCTGTGGATATTTCCTTGTCACCGTAAGGTTCATTCGCTATGAAATACCAAATTGCAGATTTCCAGAAACTGTGTTAACAAACTGATCACTGAAGAGAAAACGTGTAACTCTGTGAGTTGCATTCACACATGGCAATGCAGTTTCTCAGAAGCTTCTCTTTAGTTATTATGTGAGGATAATTCCTTTTTCACCCTAGCCCTCAATGAGCTCCCAAATATACCTTTGCAGAATCCACGAGAACAGTGTTAGCAAACTGTTCCAAGAAGGGAAGGGTGGAACTCTGTGTGATGAAGTCACACATCAGAAAGCAATCTCTCAGAAAGTTTCTCTGTAGTTATTATGTGAGGACATTTCCTTTTTCACCATGGGCCCCTATGGGCTACCAAATATCACTTTCCAGATTCCACGAAAAGAGTGTTAGCAAACTGCTTCTTGAGGCATAGGTTGTAACTCTGTGAGATGAATTCACAGATCAGAAAGAAGTTTCTCAGAAAGCTTCTTTCACGTTTTGAACGGATGAAATTTCCTTTATCAGCGTAGGCCTCAATGCGATCCAAGGAAGCCCTTCTCAGCTTCCTCAAAGACAGTGTTAATGGACTGCTCCACGAAACATAAGTGTAACTCTGTGAGATGAATTCACACATCACCAAGAAGTTTCTAAGAAAGCTTCTTTCTAGTTTTCATCTGTGGATATTTCCTTTGTCACCGTAAGGTTCATTGCGCTATGAAATACCAAATTGCAGATTTCCAGAAAACTGTGTTAACAAACTGATCACTGAAGAGAAACGTGTAACTCTGTGAGTTGCATTCACACATGGCAATGCAGTTTCTCAGAAAGCTTCTCTTTAGTTGTTATGTGAGGATAATTCCTTTTTCACCCTAGCCCTCAATGAGCTCCCAAATATACCTTTGCAGAATCCACGAGAACAGTGTTAGCAAACTGTTCCAAGAAGGGAAGGGTGGAACTCTGTGTGATGAAGTCACACATCAGAAAGCAATCTCTCAGAAAGTTTCTCTGTAGTTATTATGTGAGGACATTTCCTTTTCACCATGGGCCCCTAGGGGCTACCAAATATCACTTTCCAGATTCCACGAAAAGAGTGTTAGCAAACTGCTTCTTGAGGCATAGGTTGTAACTCTGTGAGATGAATTCACAGATCAGAAAGAAGTTTCTCAGAAAGCTTCTTTCACGTTTTGAACGGATGAAATTTCCTTTATCAGCGTAGGCCTCAATGCGATCCAAGGAAGCCCTTCTCAGCTTCCTCAAAGACAGTGTTAATGGACTGCTCCACGAAACATAAGTGTAACTCTGTGAGATGAATTCACACATCACCAAGAAGTTTCTAAGAAAGCTTCTTTCTAGTTTTCATCTGTGGATATTTCCTTTGTCACCGTCAGGTTCATTGCGCTATGAAATACCAAATTGCAGATTTCCAGAGAAACTGTGTTAACAAACTGATCACTGAAGAGAAACGTGTAACTCTGTGAGTTGCATTCACACATGGCAATGCAGTTTCTCAGAAAGCTTCTCTTTAGTTGTTATGTGAGGATAATTCCTTTTTCACCCTAGCCCTCAATGAGCTCCCAAAGATACCTTTGCAGAATCCACGAGAACAGTGTTAGCAAGCTGTTCCAAGAAGGGAAGGGTGGAACTCTGGTGATGACAGTCACACATCAGAAAGCAATCTCTCAGAAAGTTTCTCTGTAGTTATCTGTGAGGACATTCCTTTTTCACCATGGGCCCCTAGGGGCTACCAAATATCACTTTCCAGATTCCACGAAAAGAGTGGTAGCAAACTGCTTCTTGAGGCATAGGTTGTAACTCTGTGAGATGAATTCACAGATCAGAAAGAAGTTTCTCAGAAAGCTTCTTTCACGTTTTGAACGGATGAAATTTCCTTTATCAGCGTAGGCCTCAATGCGATCCAAGGAAGCCCTTCTCAGCTTCCTCAAAGACAGTGTTAATGGACTGCTCCATGAAACATAAGTGTAACCTGTGAGATGAATTCACACATCACCAAGAAGTTTCTAAGAAAGCTTCTTTCTAGTTTTCATCTCTGGATATTTCCTTTGTCACCGTAAGGTTCATTGCGCTATGAAATACCAAATTGCAGATTTCCAGAAAACTGTGTTAACAACTGATCACTGAAGAGAAACGTGTAACTCTGTGAGTTGCATTCACACATGGCAATGCAGTTTCTCAGAAAGCTTCTCTTTAGTTATTATGTGAGGATAATCCTTTTTCACCCTAGCCCTCAATGAGCTCCCAAATAGACTTTGCAGAATCCACGAGAACAGTGTTAGCAAACTGTTCCAAGAAGGGAAGGGTGGAAATCCTGTGTGATGAAGTCACAATCAGAACGCAATCTCTCAGAAAGTTTCTCTGTAGTTATTATGTGAGGACATTCCTTTTTCACCATGGGCCCCTAGGCGGCTAACAAATATCACTTTCCAGATTCCACGAAAAGAGTGTTAGCAAACTGCTTCTTGAGGCAAGGTTGTAACTCTGTGAGATGAATTCACAGATCGAAAGAAGTTTCTCAGAAAGCTTCTTTCACGTCTTGAACGGATGATGAAATTTCCTTTATCAGCGTAGGCCTCAATGCGATCCAAGGAAGCCCTTCTCAGCTTCCTCAAAGACAGTGTAATGGACTGCTCCACGAAACATAAGTGTAACCTGTGAGATGAATTCACACATCACCAAGAAGTTTCTAAGAAGCTTCTTTCTTAAGTTTTCATCTGTGGATATTTCCTTTGTCACCGTCAGGTTCATTGCGCTATGAAATACCAATTGCAGATTTCCAGAAAACTGTGTTAACAAATGATCACTGAAGAGAAAAGGTACCTCTGTGAGTTGCATTCAAACATGGCATGCAGTTTCTCAGAAAGATTATCTTTAGTGTTTATGTGAGGATAATTCCTTTCACCCAAGCCCTCATGAGCTCCCAAATATACCTTTGCAGAATCCACGAGAACAGTGTTAGCAAACTGTTCCAAGAAGGGAAGGGTGGACTCTGTGTGTGAAAGTCACACTCGAAAG
>NC_044553.1:76047234-76080942 GCF_007565055.1 Rhinopithecus roxellana | reverse complement strand
TTTGGTATTTCATAGCGCAATGAACCTGACGGTGACAAAGGAAATATCCACAGATGAAAACGAAAGAAACTTTCTTAGAAAATTCTTGGTGAGTGTGAATTCATCTCACAGAGTTACACTTATGTTTCGTGAGCAGTCCATTAACACTGTCTTTGAGGAAGCTGAGAAGGTCCTTGGATCGCATTGAGGCCTACGCTGATAAAGGAATTTCATCCGTTCAAACGTGAAAGAAGCTTTCTGAGAAACTTCTTTCTGATCTGTGAATTCATCTCACAGAGTTACAACCTATGCCTCAAGAAGCAGTTTGCTAACACACTTTTCGTGGAATCTGGAAAGTGATATTTGGTAGCCCATAGGGGCCCATGGTGAAAAAGGAAATGTCCTCACATAATAACTACAGAGAAACTTTCTGAGAGATTGCTTTCTGATGTGTGACTTCATCACACAGAGTTCCACCCTTCCCTTCTTGGAACAGTTTGCTAACACTGTTCTCGTGGATTCTGCAAAGGTATATTAGGGGATGCTCATTTGAGGGCTACGGTGAAAAAGAAATTATCCCTCACATAACAACTATAAGAGAAGCTCTTTCTGAGAAACTGCAATTGCCATGTGTGAATGCAACTCACAGAACGTTACACGTTTTCTCTTCCAGTGAGCAGTTTTGTTAACAACAGTTTTCTGGAAGATCTGCAATTTGGTATTTCATAGCGCAAATGAACCTGACGGGTGGACAAAGGAACTATTCACAGATTGCAAACTAGAAAGAAGCTTCCTAGAAACTTCATTGGGAATGTGTGAATTCATCTACATAGAGGTTACACTTTATGTTTCGTGGAGCAGTCCATTAACACTGTCTTTGAGGAAGCTGAGAAGGCTTCCTTGGATCGCATTGAGGCCTACAATGATTAAGGAAATTTCATCCGTTCGAAACGTGAAAGAAGCTTTCTGAGAAACTTCTTTCTGATCTGTGAATTCATCTCTCAGAGTTACAACCTATGCCTCAAGAAGCAGTTTGCTAACACTCTTTTCGTGGAATCTGGAAAGTGATATTTGGTAGTCCACAGGTGCCCATGGTGAAAAAGGAAATGTCCTCACATAATAACTACAGAGAAACTTTCTGAGAGATTGCTTTCTGATGTGTGACTGCATCACACAGAGTTCCACCCTTCCCTTCTTGGAACAGTTTGCTAACACTGTTCTCGTGGATTCTGCAAGGGTATATTTGGGAGCTCATTGAGGGCTAGGGTGAAAAAGGAATTATCCTCACATAACAACTAAAGAGAAGCTTTCTGAGAAACTGCATTGCCATGTGTGTATGCAACTCACAGAGTTACACGTTTCTCTTCAGTGATCAGTTTGTTAACGCAGTTTTCTGGAAATCTGCAATTTGGTATTTCATAGCGCAATGAACCTGACGGTGACAAAGGAAATATCCACAGATGAAAACTAGAAAGAAGCTTTCTTAGAAAATTCTTGGTGACGTGTGAATTCATCTCACAGAGTTACACTTATGTTTCGTGAAGCAGTCCATTAACACTGTCTTTGAGGAAGCTGAGAAGGGCATCCTTGGATCGCATTGAGGCCTACGCTGATAAAGGACATTTCATCCGTTCAAGACGTGAAAGAAGCTTTCTGAGAAACTTCTTTCTGATCTGTGAAGTCATCTCACAGAGTTACAACCTATGCCTCAAGAAGCAGTTTGCTAACACACTTTTCGTGGAATCTGGAAAGTGATATTTGGTAGCCCATAGGGGCCCATGGTGAAAAAGGAAATGTCCTCACATAATAACTACAGAGAAACTTTCTGAGAGATTGCTTTCTGATGTGTGACTTCATCACACAGAGTTCCACCCTTCCCTTCTTGGAACAGTTTGCTAACACTGTTCTCGTGGATTCTGCAAGGGTATATTTGGGAGCTCATTGAGGGCTAGGGTGAAAAAGGAATTATCCTCACATAACAACTAAAGAGAAGCTTTCTGAGAAACTGCATTGCCATGTGTGAATGCAACTCACAGAGTTACACGTTTCTCTTCAGTGATCAGTTTGTTAACGCAGTTTTCTGGAAATCTGCAATTTGGTATTTCATAGCGCAATGAACCTGACGGTGACAAAGGAAATATCCACAGATGAAAACTAGAAAGAAGCTTTCTTAGAAACTTCTTGGTGATGTGTGAATTCATCTCACAGAGTTACACTTATGTTTCGTGGAGCAGTCCATTAACACTGTCTTTGAGGAAGCTGAGAAGGGCTTCCTTGGATCGCATTGAGGCCTACGCTGATAAAGGACATTTCATCCGTTCAAAACGTGAAAGAAGCTTTCTGAGAAACTTCTTTCTGATCTGTGAATTCATCTCACAGAGTTACAACCTATGCCTCAAGAAGCAGTTTGCTAACACTCTTTTCGTGGAATCTGGAAAGTGATATTTGGTAGCCATAGGGGTCCCATGGTGAAAAAGGAAATGTCCTCACATAATAACTACAGAGAAACTTTCTGAGAGATTGCTTTCTGATGTGTGACTTCATCACACAGAGTTCCACCCTTCCCTTACTTGGAACAGTTTGCTAACACTGTTCTCGTGGAATTCTGCAAAGGTATATTTGGGAGCTCATTGAGGGCTAGGGTGAAAAAGGAATTATCCTCACATAACAACTAAAGAGAAGCTTTCTGAGAAACTGCATTGCCATGTGTGAATGCAACTCACAGAGTTACACGTTTCTCTTCAGTGATCAGTTGGTTAACGCAGTTTTCTGGTAATCTGCAATTTGGTATTTCATAGCGCAATGAACCTGACGGTGACAAAGGAAATATCCACAGATGAAAACTAGAAAGAAAGCCTTCTTAGAAACTTCTTGGTGATGTGTGAATTCATCTCACAGAGTTACACTTATGTTTCGTGGAGCAGTCCATTAACACTGTCTTTGAGGAAGCTGAGAAGGGCTTCCTTGGATCGCATTGAGGCCTACGCTGATAAAGGACATTTCATCCGTTCAAAACGTGAAAGAAGCTTTCTGAGAAACTTCTTTCTGATCTGTGAATTCATCTCACAGAGTTACAACCTATGCCTCAAGAAGCAGTTTGCTAACACTCTTTTAGTGGAATCTGGAACGTGATATTTGGTAGCCCATAGGGGTCCATGGTGAAAAAGGATATGTCCTCACATAATAACTACAGAGAAACTTTCTGAGAGATTGCTTTCTGATGTGTGACTACTTCACACAGAGTTCCAACCATCCCTACTTGGAACAGTTTGCTAATACTGTTCTCGTGAATTCTGCAAAGGTATATTTGGGAGCTCATTGAGGGCTAGGGTGAAAAAGGAATTATCCTCGCATAACAACTAAAGAGAAGCTTTCTGAGAAACTGCATTGCCATGTGTGAATGCAACTCACAGAGTTACACGTTTCTCTTCAGTGATCAGTTTGTTAACGCAGTTTTCTGGAAATCTGCAATTTGGTATTTCATAGCGCAATGAACCTGACGGTGACAAAGGAAATATCCACTGATGAAAACTAGAAAGAAGCTTTCTTAGAAAATTCTTGGTGACGTGTGAATTCATCTCACAGAGTTACACTTATGTTTCGTGAAGCAGTCCATTAACACTGTCTTTGAGGAAGCTGAGAAGGGCATCCTTGGATCGCATTGAGGCCTACGCTGATAAAGGACATTTCATCCGTTCAAGACGTGAAAGAAGCTTTCTGAGAAACTTCTTTCTGATCTGTGAAGTCATCTCACAGAGTTACAACCTATGCCTCAAGAAGCAGTTTGCTAACACTCTTTTCGTGGAATCTTGAAAGTGATATTTGGTAGCCCATAGGGGCCCATGGTGAAAAAGGAAATGTCCTCACATAATAACTACAGAGAAACTTTCTGAGAGATTGCTTTCTGATGTGTGACTTCATCACACAGAGTTCCACCCTTCCCTTCTTGGAACAGTTTGCTAACACTGTTCTCGTGGATTCTGCAAGGGTATATTTGGGAGCTCATTGAGGGCTAGGGTGAAAAAGGAATTATCCTCACATAACAACTAAAGAGAAGCTTTCTGAGAAACTGCATTGCCATGTGTGAATGCAACTCACAGAGTTACACGTTTCTCTTCAGTGATCAGTTTGTTAACGCAGTTTTCTGGAAATCTGCAATTTGGTATTTCATAGCGCAATGAACCTGACGGTGACAAAGGAAATATCCACAGATGAAAACTAGAAAGAAGCTTTCTTAGAAACTTCTTGGTGATGTGTGAATTCATCTCACAGAGTTACACTTATGTTTCGTGGAGCAGTCCATTAACACTGTCTTTGAGGAAGCTGAGAAGGGCTTCCTTGGATCGCATTGAGGCCTACGCTGATAAAGGACATTTCATCCGTTCAAGACGTGAAAGAAGCTTTCTGAGAAACTTCTTTCTGATCTGTGAATTCATCTCACAGAGTTACAACCTATGCCTCAAGAAGCAGTTTGCTAACACTCTTTTCGTGGAATCTGGAAAGTGATATTTGGTAGCCCATAGGGGACCATGGTGAAAAAGGAAATGTCCTCACATAATAACTACAGAGAAACTTTCTGAGAGATTGCTTTCTGATGTGTGAATTCATCACACAGAGTTCCACCACTCCCTTCTTGGAACAGTTTCCAAACACTGTTCTCGTGGATTCTGCAAGGGTATATTTGGGAGCTCATTGAGGGCTAGGGTGAAAAAGGAATTATCCTCACATAACAACTAAAGAGAAGCTTTCTGAGAAACTGCATTGCCATGTGTGAATGCAACTCACAGAGTTACACGTTTCTCTTCAGTGATCAGTTTGTTAACGCAGTTTTCTGGAAATCTGCAATTTGGTATTTCATAGCGCAATGAACCTTACGGTGACAAAGGAAATATCCACAGATGAAAACTAGAAAGAAGCTTTCTTAGAAACTTCTTGGTGATGTGTGAATTCATCTCACAGAGTTACACTTATGTTTCGTGGTGCAGTCCAATAACACTGACTTTGAGGAAGCTGAGAAGGGCTTCCTTGGATCGCATTGAGGTCTACGCTGATTGAGGAAATTTCATCCGTACGATACGTGAAAGAAGCTTTCTGAGAAACTTCTTTATGATCTGTGAATTCATCAGATAGAGTTACAACCTATGCCTAAGGAAGCAGTTTGCTAACACACTTTTCGTGGAATCTGGAAAGTGATATTTGGAAGCCCATAGGGGCCCATGGTGAAAAAGGAAATGTCCTCACATAATAACTACAGAGAAACTTTCTGAGAGATAGCTTTCTGATATGTGACTTCATCACACAGAAATCCACCCTACCCTTCTTGGAACAGTTTGCTAACACTGTTGTCGTGGATTCTGCAAAGTGATATTTGGGCGCTCTTTGAGGGCTATGGTGAAAAAGGAAATATCCTCAGATTAAAACTGGAAAGAAGACTTCTGAGAATCTGCATTGCTATGTGTGAATGCAACTCACAGAGTTACACGTTTCTCGTCAGTGATCAGTTTGTTAACACAGTGTTCTGGAAATCTGCAATTTGATACTGCTTATCGCAATTAAACGTATGGTGACAAAGGAAATATCCTCAGATGAAAACTAGAAAGAAGCTTTCTTAGAAAATTCTTGGTGATGTGTGAATTCATCTACCAGAGTTACACTTATGTTTATGGAACAGTCCATTAACACTGTCTTTG
The DNA here is from genome assembly GCF_007565055.1 of Rhinopithecus roxellana. Lineage (NCBI taxonomy): Eukaryota > Metazoa > Chordata > Mammalia > Primates > Cercopithecidae > Rhinopithecus > Rhinopithecus roxellana. Next base: position 76,075,273 of record NC_044553.1, on the reverse strand, counting down.
AGGAACCTGAGAAGGGCTTCTTTGGATCGCATTAAGGATTATGCTGATAAAGGAAATTTCATCAGTTCACAACGTGAAAGAACCTTTCTGAGAAACTTCTATCTGATCAGTGAGTTCATCTCACAGGCTTAAAAGGAGACATCAGGAAGCAGTTTGCTAACACTCTTCTCGTGGAAACTGCAAAATGGTATTTGGGAGCCAATAGGGACCCATGGTGAAAAAGGAAATATCGTAACAGAATGAATAGAGAGAAGCTTTCTGAGAGATTGCTGTCTCATGTGCGACTTCATCACACTGGGTTCCAGACTTCCCTTCTTGTTACAGTTTAAAAAACACAGTTGTCGTGGATTCTGCAAAGTGACATTTGGGAGCTCATTGAGGGCTAAGGTGAAAAAGGAAATATCCTCAGATGAAAACTGGAAAGAAGACTTCTGCGAAACTGCGTTGGCATGTGTGAATGCAACTCACAGAGTTTCACATTTCTCTTCAGTGATCAGGTAGTTAACACAGTTTTTTGAAAATCTGCAATTAGATACTTCAAAGCACAATGAACCTTACGGTGACAAAGGAAATATCCACAGATTACAACTAGAAAGAAGATTTCTTAGAAACTTCTTGGTGATGTGTGAATTCATCTCACAGAGATACACTTATGTTTCGTGGAGCAGTCCATTAACACTGTCTTTGAGGAAGCTGAGAAAGGCTTCTTTGGATCGCATTGAGGCCTATGCTGATAAAGGAAATTTCATCACTTCAAAACGTGAAAGAAGCTTTCTGAGAAACTTCTATCTGATCCGTGAGTTCATCTGACAGACTTACAACATAGACCTCAGGAAGCAGTTTGCTAACACTCTTTTCGTGGAAACTGCAAAGTCATATTTGGAAGCCCATAGGGGTCCATGGTGAAAAAGGAAATATCCTCACATAACAACTAGAGAGAAGCTTTCTGAGAGATTGCTTTCTGATGTGTGACTTCATCACACAGAGTTCCATGTTTTCCTTCTTGGAAGAGTTTGTTAACACTGTTGTCGTGTATTCTGCTAAGTGATATTTGGGATCCCGTAGTGGCCCATGGTGAAAATAGCAGTATCCTCACATAAGAACTAGATAGAAGCTTTCTGAGAGATTGCTTTCTGATTTCTGACTTCATCACACAGAGTTCCACCCTTCCCTTCTTGGAACAGTTTGCTAACACTGTTGTCGTGGATTCTGCAAAGTGATATTTGGGATCCCATTGGTTCCCATGGTGAAAAAAGAAGTATCGTCACATAAGAACTAGAGAGAAGCTTTCTGAGAGATTGCTTTCTGATATGTGACTTCATCAGACAGAGTTCCACCCTTCCCTTCTTGAACAGTTTGCTAAAACTGTTGTCGTGGATACTGCAAAGTGATATTTGGGAGCTCTTTGAGCGCTATGGTGAAAAAGGAAATATCCTCAGATTAAAACTGGAAAGAAGCCTTCTGAGAATCTGCATTGCCATGTGTGAATGCAACTCACAGAGTTACACGTTTCCCTTCAGTGAACAGTTTGTTAACACAATTTTCTGGAAATCTGCAATTAGATATTCAAAGCTCAATGAAGCTTAGGGTGACAAAGGAAATATCCTCAGATGAAAACTAGAAAGAAGCTTTCTTAGAAATTTCTTGGTGATGTGTGAATTCATGTCACAGAGTTACACTTACTTTTCGTCGATCAGTCCATTAACACTGTCTTTGAGGAAACTGAGAACGGGTTCTTTGGATTGCATTGAGGCCTAGGCTGATAAAGGAAATTTCATCAGTTCAAAACGTGAAAGTAAATTTCTGAGAAACTTCTTTCTGATCACTGAGTTCATCTCACGGAAATACAACATAGGCCTCAGGAAGCAGTTTGTTAACACTCTTTTCGGGGAAACTGCAAAGTGATATTTGGGAGCCCATAGGGGCCCATGGTGAAAAAGGAAATATCCTCACATAATAACTAGACAGAAACTTTCTGAGAGATTGCTTTCTGAGATGTGACTTCATCACACAGAGTTCCACCCTTCCCTTCTTGGAAGAGTTTGCTAACACTGTTGTCGTGGACTCTGCAAAGTTACATTTTGGAGCCCATAGGTTCCCATGGTGAAAAAAGAAGTATACTAACATAAGAACTAAAGAGAAACTTTCTGAGAAATTACTTTCTGATATGTGACTTCATCACACAGAGTTCCACCCTTCCCTTAGTGGAACAGTTTGCTAAAACTGTTGTCGTGGATTCTGCAAAGTGATATTTGGGAGCTCTTTGAGGGCTATGGTGAAAAAGGAAATATCCTCAGATTAAAACTGGAAAGAAGCCTTCTGCGAATCTGCATTTCTATGTATGAATGCAACTCACAGAGTTACACGTTTCTCTTCAGTGATCAGTTTGTTAACACAGTTATCTGGAAATTTGTAATTAGATACTTCATAGCATAATGAAGCTTACGGTGACAAAGGAAATATCCTCAGATGAAAACTAAAAAAGAAGCATTCTTGGAAACTTCTTGGTGATGCGTGAATTCTTCTCACATAATTACACTTATGTTTCGTGGAGCAGTCCATTAACACTGTCTTTGAGGAAGTTCAGAAGTGCTTCTTTGGATCGCATTGAAGCCTACACTGATAAAGACAATTTCATCAGTTCAAAAGGTGAAAGAAGCTTTCTGAGAAACTTCTTTCTGTTCAGTGAGTTCATCTCTCAGACTTACAACTTAGACCTCAGGAAGCAGTTTGCTAACACTCTTTTCTTGGAAACTGCAAAGTGATATTTGGGAGCCCATAGGGGCCCATGCTGTAAAAGGAAATATCCTCACATAATAACTAGAGAGAAGCTTCCTGAGAGATTGCTTTCTGAGATGTGACTTCATTACACAGAGTTCCACCCTTCCCTTCCTGGAACAGTTTGCTAACCCTGTTGTCGTGGATCCTGCAAAGTGATATTTGGGAGCCCATAAGGGCCCATGGTGAAAAAAGAAGTATCCTCACATAAGAACTAGAGAGAAGCTTTCGGAGAGATAGCTTTCTAATATGTGACTTCATCACACAGACTTCCACTCTTCCCCTCTTGGAACAGTTTGCTAACACTGTTGTCGTGGATTATGCAAAGTGACATTTGGGAGCTCATTGAGGGCTAAGATGAAAAAGGAAATATCCTCAGATTAAAACTGGAAAGAAGCCTTCTGAGAAACTGCATTGCCATGTGTGTATGCAACTCACAGAGTTTCACGTTTCTCTTCAGTGATCAGTTTGTTAACACAGTTTTCTGGAAATCTGCAATTAGATACTTCATAGCGCAATGAAGCATACGGTGACAAAGGAAATATCCTCATATGAAAACTAGAAAGAAGCTCTATGAGAAACTTCTTGGTGATGTGTGAATTCATCTCACAGAGTTACACTTATGTTTCGTGGAGCAGTCCATTAACACTGTCTATAAGGAAGCTGAGAAGGGATACTTTGGATCGCATTGAGGCCAACGCTGATAAAGGAAACTTCATGGGTTCAAAACGTGAAAGAAGCTTTCTGAGAATCTTCTTTCTGATCAGTGAGTTCATCTCACAAACTTACAACATAGACCTCAGGAAGCAGTTTGCTAACACTCTTTTCGTGGAAAATGCAAAGTCATATTTGGGAGCCCATGGGGCCCCATGGTGAAAAAGGAAATATCCTCATATAATAACTAGAGAGAAGCTTTCGGAGAGATTGCTTTCTGATGTGTGACTTCATTACACAGATTTCCACCCTTCCCTTCTTGGAACAGTTTGCTAACACTGTTGTCCTGGATTCTGTAAACTGATATTTGGGAGCCATTGGGGGCCCATGGTGAAAAAAGAAGTATCCTCACATAAGAACTAGAGAGAAGTTTTCTGAGAGATTGCTTTCTGATGTGTGACTTCATCTCACAGAGTTACGCCAGTGTTTTTTGGAACCGTTTCTTAGGACTGTTTCCGTGGATTCCGAGAAGTGATATTTCAGATGGCTTTGAAGAATAGAAGGAGAAAAGAAATATCCTCCAAGAAAAAGCGGAATCAAGCTTTCTGAGAAACTGCTTTGTGATATGTGAATTCATTTCACAGTGTTATATCACCCTTTCTCAGGGGAGTTTCCTAGCACTCATTTTGAGGAATCTCAGATGTGATGTCTTGGATATCGTGGAACCGCATGGTGAATAAGGAACTATCCTCGGAGAAACCTGCAGAGAAGCATTCTCAGAAACTTCTTTGTTGTGGGTGAATTCAGCCCCCAGATGTCCATGATTGTTTTCACTGAGAAGCTTGCAAGCAGAGTTTTCGCAGAATCTGCAATAGGACACACGGTGGTGCGCCGAGACCACAAATAACCTCGTCTTACTAAAGAAAGAAGCTTTCTGAGAAACAGCTTTGTGATGTGTGAATTCAACTCACTAAATTACAGCTGTATTTCGTGGGGCCGTGGCCAAGCCCTATTTGTGTGGAATCTGAGAATAGATATTCCGGAACCCTTTGAAAACAAGGGGGCCCATGGAAATATCTTCCAATAAAAATGAGAAAGAAGCTTTATGAGAAACTTCTTTGTGATCTGTGAATTCTTCTCACAGAGTTACAACTTGGGCCTCATGAAGCAGTTTGCTACCTCACTTTTCGTGGAATCTGCAAAGGGATATTTGGGAGTCCATTGGGGCCCATTGTGAAAAAGGGAATATCCTCGGATAATAACTAGAGAAAAGCTTTCTGAGAGATTGCTTTCTGATGTGTGACTTCAGCACACAGAGTTCCACCCTTCCCTTCTTGGAACAGTTTGCTAACACTGTTGTCATTGATACTGCAAAGTGATATTTGGGAGCTCATTGAGGGCTATGGTGAACAAGGAAATATCTTCAGAAAAACATTGGAAAGAAGCCTTCTGGGAAAATGCACTTCGATGTCTGAATGCAACTCACAGAGTTACACGTTTCTCTTCAGTGATCAGTTTGCTAACATAGTTTTCTGGAAATCTGCCTCGGGATATTTCTTAGTGCAAAGAAGCTAACGGTGTCAAAGGAAATATCCTCAGATGAAAACTAGAAAGAAGCTCTCTTAAAAACTTCTTGGTGATGTGTGAATTCATCTCACAGAGTTACACTTATGTCTCTGGAGCAGTCCATTAACACTGTCTTTGGGGAACCTGAGAAGGGCTTCCTTGAATTGCATTGAGGCCTACGCTGATAAAGGAAATTTCATCAGTTCAAAACGTGAAAGAAGCTTTCTAAGAAACTTCTTTCTGATCTGTGAGTTCATCTCACAGACTTATAACTTAGACTTCAGGAAGCAGTTTGCTAACACTCTTTTCGTGGAATCTGGAACGTGATATTTGGTAGCCCATAGGGGCCAAAGGTGAAAAAGGAAATGTCCTCACATAATAACTACAGAGAAATTTTCTGAGAGATTGCGTTCTGATGTGTGACTTCATCACACAGAGTTCCACCCTTCCCTTCTTGGAACAGTTTGCTAACACTGTTGTCGTGGATTCTGCAAAGGTATATTTGGGAGCTCATTGAGGGCTAGGGTGAAAAAGGAATTATCCTCACATAATAACTAAAGAGAAGTTTTCTGAGAAACCGCATTGCCATGTGTGAATGCAACTCACAGAGTTACACGTTTCTCTTCACTTATCAGTTTGTTAACACAGTTTTCTGGAAATCTGCAATTTGGTATTTCACAGCGCCATGAACCTTACGCTGACAAAGGATATATCCACAGATGAAAACTGGAAAGAAGCTTTCTTGGAAACTTCTTGGTGATGTGTGAATTCATCTCACAGAGTTACACTTATGTTTCGTGGAGCAGTCCCTTTACACTGTCTTTGAGGAAGCTGAGAAGGGCTTCCTTGGATCGCATTGAGGCCTACGCTGATAAAGGAAATTTCATCCGTTCAAAACGTGAAAGAAGCTTTCTGAGAAACTTCTTTCTGATCTGTGAATTCATTTCACAGAGTTACAACCTATGCCTCAAGAAACAGTGTGCTAACACTCTTTTCGTGGAATCTGGAAAGTGATATTTGGTAGCCCATAGGGGTCCATGGTGAAAAAGGAAATGTCCTCACATAATATCTACAGAGAAACTTTCTGAGAGATTGCTTTCTGATGTGTGACTTCATCACACAGGGTTCCACACTTCCCTTATTTGAACAGTTTGCTAATACTGTTCTCGTGAATTCTACAAAGGTATATTTGGGAGCTCTTTGAGGGCTAGGGTTAAAAGGAGTTATCCTCCCATAATAACTAAAGAGAAGCTTTCTGAGAAACTGCATTGCCATGAGTGAATGCAACTCACAGAGTTACACGTTTCTCTTCAGTGATCAGTTTGTTAACACATTTTTCTGGAAATCTGCAATTTGGTATTTCATAGCGCCATGAACCTTACTGTGACAAATGAAATATCCACAGATGAAAACTGGATCGAAGTTTTCACGGAAACTTCTGATGATGAGTGAATTCATCTCACAGAGTTACACTTATGTTTCGTGGAGCAGTCCACTAACACTGTCTTTGAGGGAGCTGAGGAGGGTTTCCATGGATCGCATTGAGGCCTATGCTGATAAAGGAAATTTCATCCGTTCAAAACGTGAAAGAAGCTTTCTGAGAAACTTCTTTCTGATCTGTGAATTCATCTCACAGAGGAACAACCTATGCCTCAAGAAGCAGTTTGCTAACACTCTTTTCGTGGAATCTGGAAAGTGATATTTGGTAGCCCACAGAGCCCCATGGTGAAAAAGGAAATGTCCTCACATAATAACTACAGAGAAACTTTCTGAGAGATTTCTTTCTGATGTGTGACTTTATCACACAGAGTTCCACCCTTCTCTTCTTGGAACAGTTTGCTAACACTGTTCTCTTGGATTCTGCAACGGTATATTTGGGAGCTCATTGAGGGCTAGGGTGAAAAAGGAATTATCCTCACAGAAAAACTAAAGAGAAACTTTCTGAGAAACTGCATTGCCATGTGTGAATGCAACTCACAGAGTTACACGTTTCTCTTCAGTGATCAGTTTGTTAACACAGTTTTCTTTAAATCTGCAATTTGGTATTTCATATCGCAATGAAACTTACGGTGACAAAGGAAATATCCACAGATGAAAACTAGCAGGAAGCTTTCTTAGAAACTTCTTGGGGAGGTGTGAATTCATCTCACAGAGTTACACTTATGTTTCGTGGAGCAGTCCATTAACACTGTCTTTGAGGAAGCTGAGAAGGGCTTTCATGGATCGCATTGAGGCCTACACTGATAAAGAAATTTTCATCCGTTCAATACGTGAAAGAAGCTTTCTGAGAAACTTCTTTCTGATCTGTGAATTCATCTCGCAGAGTTACAACCTATGCCTCAAGAAGCAGTTTGCTAACACTCTTTTCGTGGAATCTGGAAAGTGACATTTGGTAGCCCATAGGGACCCATGGTGAAAAAGGAAATGACCTCACATAATAAATACAGAGAAACTTTCTGAGAGATTGCTTTCGATGTGTGACTTCATCACACAGAGTTTCACCCTTCCCTTCTTGGAACAGTTTGCTAACACTGTTCTCGTGGATTCTGCAAAGGTATATTTGGGAGCTCATTCAGGGCTAGGGTGAAAAAGGAATTATCCTCACATAATAACTAAAGAGAAGCTTTCTGAGAAACTGCATTGCCATGTGTGAATGCAACTCACAGAGTTACACGTTTCTCTTCAGTGATAACTTTGTTAACACAGTTCTCTGGAAATCTGCAATTTGGTATTTCAAAGCGCAATGAACCTTACGGTGACAAAGGAAATATCCACAAATGAAAACTAGAAAGAAGCTTTCTTAGAAACTTCTTGGTGATGTGTGAATTCATCTCACAGTGTTACACTTATGTTTCGTGGAGCAGTCCCTTTACACTGTCTTTGAGGAAGCTGAGAAGGGTTTCCTTGCATCGCATTGAGGCCTACGCTGATAAAGGAAATTTCATCCGTTCAAAACGTGAAAGAGGCTTTCTGAGAAACTTCTTTCTGATCTGTGAATTCATCTCACAGAGTTACAACCTATGCCTCAAGAAGCAGTTTGCTAACACTCTTTTCGTGGAATCTGGAAAGTGATATTTGGTAGCCCATATTGGCCCATGGTTTAAAAGGAAATGTCCTCACATAATAACTACAGAGAAACTTTCTGAGAGATTGCTTTCTGATGTGTGACTTCATCACACAGAGTTTCACACTTCCCTTCTTGGAACAGTTTGCTAACACTGTTCTCGTGGATTCTGCAAAGGTATATTTGGGAGCTCATTGAGGGCTAGGGTGAAAAAGGAATTATCCTCACAGAATAACTAGAGAGAAGCTTTCTGAGAAATCGCATTGCCATGTGTGAATGCAACTCACAGACTTACACGTTTCTCTTCAGTGATCAGTTTGTTAACACAGTTTTCTGGAAATCTGTAATTTGGTATTTCATAGCGCAATGAAACTTACGGTGACAAAGGATATATCCACAGATGAAAACTGGAAAGAAGCTTTCTTGGAAACTTCTTGGTGATGTGTGAATTCATCTCACAGAGTTACACTTATGTTTCGTGGAGCAGTCCATTAACACTGTCTTTGAGGAAGCTGAGAAGGGCTTCCTTGGATCGCATTGAGGCCTACGCTGATAAAGGAAATTTCATCCATTCAAAACGTGAAAGACTTCTTTCTGATCTGTGAATTCATTTCACAGAGTTACAACCTATGCCTCAAGAAAGCAGTTTGCTAACACTCTTTTCGTGGAATCTGGAAAGTGATATTTGGTAGCCCATAGGGGTCCATGGTGAAAAAGGAAATGTCCTCACATAATATCTACAGAGAAACTTTCTGAGAGATTGCTTTCTGATGTGTGACTTCATCACACAGAGTTTCCACACTTCCCTTATTTGAACAGTTTGCTAATACTGTTCTCGTGAATTCTGCAAAGGTATATTTGGGAGCTCATTGAGGGCTAGGGTGAAAAAGGAATTATCCTCACAGAATAACTAAAGAGAAGTTTTCTGAGAAACCGCATTGCCATGTGTGAATGCAACTCACAGAGTTACACGTTTCTCTTCACTTATCAGTTTGTTAACACAGTTTTCTGGAAATCTGCAATTTGGTATTTCACAGCGCCATGAACCTTACGCTGACAAAGGATATATCCACAGATGAAAACTGGAAAGAAGCTTTCTTGGAAACTTCTTGGTGATGTGTGAATTCATCTCACAGAGTTACACTTATGTTTCGTGGAGCAGTCCATTAACACTGTCTTTGAGGAAGCTGAGAAGGGCTTCCTTGGATCGCATTGAGGCCTACGCTGATAAAGGAAATTTCATCCATTCAAAACGTGAAAGACTTCTTTCTGATCTGTGAATTCATTTCACAGAGTTACAACCTATGCCTCAAGAAACAGTTTGCTAACACTCTTTTCGTGGAATCTGGAAAGTGATATTTGGTAGCCCATAGGGGTCCATGGTGAAAAAGGAAATGTCCTCACATAATATCTACAGAGAAACTTTCTGAGAGATTGCTTTCTGATGTGTGACTTCATCACACAGGGTTCCACACTTCCCTTATTTGAACAGTTTGCTAATACTGTTCTCGTGAATTCTGCAAAGGTATATTTGGGAGCTCTTTGAGGGCTAGGGTGAAAAGGAGTTATCCTCCCATAATAACTAAAGAGAAGCTTTCTGAGGAACTGCATTGCCATGTGTGAATGCAACCCACAGAGTTACACGTTTCTCTTCAGTGATCAGTTTGTTAACACATTTTTCTGGAAATCTGCAATTTGGTATTTCATAGCGCCATGAACCTAACGGTGACAAATGAAATATCCACAGATGAAAACTGGATCGAAGTTTTCACGGAAACTTCTGATGATGAGTGAATTCATCTCACAGAGTTACACTTATGTTTCGTCGAGCAGTCCACTAACACTGTCTTTGAGGGAGCTGAGAAGGGCTTCCATGGATCGCATTGAGGCCTATACTGATAAAGAAATTTTCATCCGTTCAATACGTGAAAGAAGCTTTCTGAGAAACTTCTTTCTGATCTGTGAATTCATCTCACAGAGTTAAAAACTATGCCTCAAGAAGCAGTTTGCTAACACTCTTTTCCTGTAATCCGCAAAGTGATATATGGTAGCCCATAGGGACCCATGGTGGAAACGGAAATGACCTCACATAATAACTACAGAGAAACTTTCTGACAGATTGCTTTTGATGTGTGACTTCATCACACAGAGTTCCACACTTATATTCTTGGAACAGTTTGTGAACACTGTCCTCGTGGATTATGCAAAGGTATATTTGGGAGCTCATTGAGGGCTAGGGTGAAAAAGGAATTATCCTCACATAATAACTAAAGAGAAGCTTTCTGAGAAACTGCATTGCTATGTGCGAATGCAACTCTCAAAGTTACACGTTTCTCTTCAGTGATCAGTTTGTTAACACAGTTTTCTGGAAATCTGGCATTTGGTATTTCATAGCGCAATGAACCTTACCTTGACAAAGGAAATATCCCCAGATGAAAAGTAGAAAGAAGCTTTCTTAGAAACTTCTTGGTGATTTGTGAAGTCTTCTCACAGAGATACGCTTATGTTTCGTGGAGCAGTCCATTAACACTGTCTTTGAGGAAGCTGAGAACAGCTTCCATGGATCGCATTGAGGCCTACGCTGATAAAGGAAATTTCATCCGTTCAAAACGTGAAAGAAACTTTCTGAGAAACTTCTTTCTGATCTGTGAATTCATCTCACAGAGTTACAAAGTATGCCTCAAGAAGCAGTTTGCTAACACTCTTTTTGTGGAATCTGGAAATTGATATTTGGTAGCCCATAGGGTCCCATGGTGAAAAAGGAAATGTCCTCACATAATAACTACAGAGAAACTTTCTGAGAGATTTCTTTCTGATGTGTGACTTCATCACACAAAGTTCCACACTTCCCTTCTTGGAACAGTTTGCTAACACTGTTCTCGTGGATTCTGCAAAGGTATATTTGGGAGCTCATTGAGGGTTAGGGAGTAAAAGGAATTATCCTCACAGTATAGCTAAAGAGAAGCCTTCTGAGAAACTGCATTGCCATGTGTGAATGCAACTCACAGAGTTACCCGTTTCTCTTCAGTGATCAGTTTGTTAACACAGTTTTCTGGAAATCTGCAATTTGGTATTTCATAGCGTAAAGAACCTTACGGTGACAAAGGAAATATCCACAGATGAAAACTATAAAGAAGCTTTCCTAGAAACTGCTTGGTGATGTGTGAATTCATCTCACTGAGTTACACTTATGTTTCGTGGAGCAGTCCATTAACACTGTCTTTGAGGAAGCTTAGAAGGGCTTCCTTTGATCGCATTGAAGCCTTTGCTGATAAAGGAAATTTCATCCGTTCATCACGTGGAAGAAGCTTTCTGAGAAACATCTTTCTGATCTGTGAATTCATTTCACAGAGTTACAAACTATGCCTCAAGAAGAAGTTTGCTAACACTCTTTTCGTGGAATCTGGAAAGTGATATTTGGTAGCCCATAGGGGCCCATGGTGAAAAAGGACATGTCCTCACATCATATCTACAGAGAAACTTTCTGAGAGATTGCTTTCTGATGTGTGACTTCATCACACAGAGTTCCACCCTTCCCTTCTTGGAACAGTTTGCTAACACTGTTCTCGTGGATTCTGCAAAGGTATATTTGGGAGCTCCTTGAGGGCTAGGGTGAAAAAGGAATTATCCTCACAGAATAACTAAAGAGAAGCTTTCTGAGAAACTGCATTGCCATGAGTGAATGCAACTCACAGAGTTACACGTTTCTCTTCAGTGATCAGTTTGTTAACACAGTTTTCTGGAAATCTGCAATTTGGTATTTCATAGCGCAGTGAACCTTATGGTGACAAAGGAAATATCCACAGATGAGAACTAGAAAAAAGCTTTCTTGGAAACTTCTTGGTGATGTGTGAATTCATCTCACAGTGTTACACTTATGTTTCGTGGAGCAGTCCATTCACACTGTATTTGAGGAAGCTGAGAAGGGCTTCCTTGGATCGCATTGAGGCCTACGCTGATAAAGGAAATTTCATCCAGTTCAAAACGTGAAAGAAGCTTTCTGAGAAACTTCTTTCTGATCTGTGAATTCATCTCACAGAGTTACAACCTATGCCTCAAGAAGCAGTTTGCTAACACTCTTTTCGTGGAATCTGGAAAGTGATATTTGGTAGCCCATAGGGGCCCATGGTGAAAAAGGAAATGTCCTCACATAATACTACAGAGAAACTTTCTGAGAGATTGCTTTCTGATGTGTGACTTCATCACACAGAGTTCCACCCTTCCCTTCTTGGAACAGTTTGCTAACACTGTTCTCGTGGATTCTGCAAAGGTATATTTGGGAGCTCATTGAGGGCTAGGGTGAAAAAGGAATTATCCTCACATAATAACTAAAGAGAAGCTTTCTGAGAAACTGCATTGCCATGTGTGAATGCAACTCACAGAGTTACACGTTTCTCTTCAGTGATCATTTTGTTAACACAGTTTCTAGAAATCTGCAATTTGGTATTTCATAGCGCAATGAACCTGACGGTGACAAAGGAAATATCCACAGATGAAAACTAGAAAGAAGCTTTCTTAGGAAACTTCTTGGTGATGTGTGAATTCATCTCACAGAGTTACACTTATGTTTCGTGGAGCAGTCCATTAACACTGTCTTTGAGGAAGCTGAGAAGGGCTTCCTTGGATCGCATTGAGGCCTATGCTGATAAAGGAAATTTCATCCAGTTCAAAACGTGAAAGAAGCTTTCTGAGAAACTTCTTTCTGATCTGTGAATTCATCTCACAGAGTTACAACCTATGCCTCAAGAAGCAGTTTGCTAACACTCTTTTCGTGGAATCTGGAAAGTGATATTTGGTAGCCCCTAGGGGCCCATGGTGCAAAAGGTAATGTCCTCACATAATAACTACAGAGAAACTTTCTGAGAGATTGCTTTCTGATGTGTGACTTCATCACACAGAGTTCCACCCTTCCCTTCTTGGAACAGTTTGCTAACACTGTTCTCGTGGATTCTGCAAAGGTATATTTGGGAGCTCATTGAGGGCTAGGGTGAAAAAGGAATTATCCTCACATAATAACTAAAGAGAAGCTTTCTGAGAAACTGAATTGCCATGTGTGAATGCAACTCACAGAGTTACACGTTTCTCTTCAGTGATCAGTTTGTTAACACAGTTTTCTGGAAATCTGCAATTTGGTATTTCATAGCGACAATGAACCTTACGGTGACAAAGGAAATATCCATAGATGAAAAGTAGAAAGAAGCTTTCTTAGAAACTTCTTGGTGATGTGTGAATTCATCTCACAGAGTTACACTTATGTTTCGTGGAGCAGTCCATTAACACTGTCTTTGAGGAAGCTGAGAAGGGCTTCCTTGGATCGCATTGAGGCCTACGCTGATAAAGGAAATTTCATCCGTTCAAAACGTGAAAGAAGCTTTCTGAGAAACTTCTTTCTGATCTGTGAATTCATCTCACAGAGTTACAACCTATGCCTCAAGAAGCAGTTTGCTCACACTCTTTTCGTGGAATCTGGAAAGTGATATTTGGTAGCCCCTAGGGGCCCATGGTGCAAAAGGTAATGTCCTCACATAATAACTACAGAGAAACTTTCTGAGAGATTGCTTTCTGATGTGCTGACTTCATCACACAGAGTTCCACCCTTCCCTTCTTGGAACAGCTTTGCTAACACTGTTCTCGTGGATTATGTAAAGGTATATTTGGGAGCTCATTGAGGGCTAGGGTGAAAAAGGAATTATCCTCACATAACAACTAAAGAGAAGCTTTCTGAGAAACTGCATTGCCATGTGTGAATGCAACTCACAGAGTTACACGTTTCTCTTCAGTGATCAGTTTGTTAACACAGTTTTCTGGAAATCTGCAATTTGGTATTTCATAGCGCAATGAACCTGATGGTGACAAAGGAAATATCCACAGATGAAAACTAGAAAGAAGCTTTCTTAGAAACTTCTTGGTGATGTGTGAATTCATCTCACAGAGTTACACTTATGTTTCGTGGAGCAGTCCATTAACACTGTCTTTGAGGAAGCTGAGAAGGGCTTACTTGGATCGCATTGAGGCCTACGCTGATAAAGGAAATTTCATCCGTTCAAAACGTGAAAGAAGCTTTCTGAGAAACTTCTTTCTGATCTGTGAATTCATCTCACAGAGTTACAACCTATGCCTCAAGAAGCAGTTTGCTAACACTCTTTTCGTGGAATCTGGAAAGTGATATTTGGTAGCCCATGGGGCCCATTGTGAAAAAGGAAATGTCCTCACATAATAACTACAGAGAAACTTTCTGAGAGATTGCTTTCTGATGTGTGACTTCATCACACAGAGTTCCACCCTTCCCTTCTTGGAACAGTTTGCTAACACTGTTCTCGTGGATTCTGCAAAGGTATATTTGGGAGCTCATTGAGGGCTAGGGTGAAAAAGGAATTATCCTCACATAACAACTAAAGAGAAGCTTTCTGAGAAACTGCATTGCCATGTGTGAATGCAACTCACAGAGTTACACGTTTCTCTTCAGTGATCAGTTTGTTAACACAGTTTTCTGGAAATCTGCAATTTGGTATTTCATAGCGCAATGAACCTGACGGTGACAAAGGAAATATCCACAGATGAAAACTAGAAAGAAGTTTCTTAGAAACTTCTTGGTGATGTGTGAATTCATCTCACAGAGTTACACTTATGTTTCGTGGAGCAGCCCATTAACACTGTCTTTGAGGAAGCTGAGAAGGGCTTCCTTGGATCGCATTGAGGCCTACGCTGATAAAGGAAATTTCATCCGTTCAAAAGGTGAAAGAAGCTTTCTGAGAAACTTCTTTCTGATCTGTGAATTCATCTCACAGAGTTACAACCTATGCCTCAAGAAGCAGTTTGCTAACACTCTTTTCGTGGAATCTGGAAAGTGATATTTGGTAGCCCATAGGGGCCCATGGTGAAAAAGGAAATGTCCTCACATAATAACTACAGAGAAACTTTCTGAGAGATTGCTTCTGATGTGTGACTTCATTCACACAGAGTTCCACCCTTCCCTTCTTGGAACAGTTTGCTAACACTGTTCTCGTGGATTCTGCAAAGGTATATTTGGGAGCTCATTGAGGGCTAGGGTGAAAAAGGAATTATCCTCACATAACAACTAAAGAGAAGCTTTCTGAGAAACTGCATTGCCATGTGTGAATGCAACTCACAGAGTTACACGTTTCTCTTCAGTGATCAGTTTGTTAACACAGTTTTCTGGAAATCTGCAATTTGGTATTTCATAGCGCAATGAACCTGACGGTGACAAAGGAAATATCCACAGATGAAAACTAGAAAGAAGCTTTCTTAGAAACTTCTTGGTGATGTGTGAATTCATCTCACAGAGTTACACTTATGTTTCGTGGAGCAGTCCATTAACACTGTCTTTGAGGAAGCTGAGAAGGGCTTCCTTGGATCGCATTGAGGCCTACGCTGATAAAGGACATTTCATCCGTTCAAAACGTGAAAGAAGCTTTCTGAGAAACTTCTTTCTGATCTGTGAATTCATCTCACAGAGTTACAACCTATGCCTCAAGAAGCAGTTTGCTAACACTCTTTTCGTGGAATCTGGAAAGTGATATTTGGTAGCCCATAGGGGCCCATGGTGAAAAAGGAAATGTCCTCACATAATAACTACAGAGAAACTTTCTGAGAGATTGCTTTCTGATGTGTGACTTCATCACACAGAGTTCCACCCTTCCCTTCTTGGAACAGTTTGCTAACACTGTTCTCGTGGATTCTGCAAGGTATATTGGGAGCTCATTGAGGGCTAGGGTGAAAAAGGAATTATCCTCACATAACAACTAAAGAGAAGCTTTCTGAGAAACTGCATTGCCATGTGTGAATGCAACTCACAGAGTTACACGTTTCTCTTCAGTGATCAGTTTGTTAACACAGTTTTCTGGAAATCTGCAATTTGGTATTTCATAGCGCAATGAACCTTACGGTGACAAAGGAAATATCCACAGATGAAAACTAGAAAGAAGCTTTCTTAGAAACTTCTTGGTGATGTGTGAATTCATCTCACAGAGTTACCCTTATGTTTGGTGGAGCAGTCCATTAACACTGTCTTTGAGGAAGCTGAGAAGGGCTTCCTTGGATCGCATTGAGGCCTACGCTGATAAAGGAAATTCCATCCGTTCAAAACGTGAAAGAAGCTTTCTGAGAAACTTCTTTCTGATCTGTGAATTCATCTCACAGAGTTACAACCTATGCCTCAAGAAGGCAGTTTGCTAACACTCTTTTCAGTGGAATCTGGAAAGTGATATTTGGTAGCCCATAGGGGCCCATGGTGAAAAAGGAAATGTCCTCACATAATAACTACAGAGAGACTTTCTGAGAGATTGCTTTCTGATGTGTGACTTCATCACACAGAGTTCCACCCTTCCCTTCTTGGTACAGTTTGCTAACACTGTTCTCGTGGATTCTGCAAAGGTATATTTGGGAGCTCATTGAGGGCTAGGGTGAAAAAGGAATTATCCTCACATAATAACTAAAGAGAAGCTTTCTGCGAAACTGCATTGCCATGTGTGAATGCAACTCACAGACTTACACGTCTCTCTTCAGTGATCAGTTTGTTAACACAGTTTTATGGAAATCTGCAATTTGGTATTTCATACCGCAATGAACCTGACGGTGACAAAGGAAATATCCACAGATGAAAAGTTGAAAGAAGCTTTCTTAGAAACTTCTTGGTGATGTGTGAATTCATCTCACAGGGTTACACTTATGTTTGGTGGATCAGTCCATTAACACTGTCTTTGAGGAAGCTGAGAAGGGCTTCCTTGGATCGCATTGAGGCCTACGCTGATAAAGGAAATCTCATCCGTTCAAAACGTGAAAGAATCTTTCTGAGAAACTTCTTTCTGATCTGTGAATTCATCTCACAGAGTTACAACCTATGCCTCAAGAAGCAGTTTGCTAACACTCTTTTCATTTAATCTGGAAAGTGATATTTGGTAGCCCCTAGGGGCCCATGGTGAAAAAGGTAATGTCCTCACCTAATAACTACAGAGAAACTTTCTGAGAGATTGCTTTCTGATGTGTGACTTCATCACACAGAGTTCCACCCTTCCCTTCTTGGAACAGCTTGCTAACACTGTTCTCGTGGATTCTGCTAAAGTATCTTTGGGAGCTCATTAGGGCTAGGGTGAAAAAGGAATTATCCTCACATAACAACTAAAGAGAAGCTTTCTGAGAAACTGCATTGCCATGTGTGAATGCAACTCACAGAGTTACACGTTTCTCTTCAGTGATCAGTTTGTTAACACAGTTTCTCTGGAAATCTGCAATTTGGTATTTCATAGCGCAATGAACCTGACGGTGACAAAGGAAATATCCACAGATGATAACTAGAAAAAAGCTTTCTTGGAAACTTCTTGGTGATGTGTGAATTCATCTCACAGAGTTACACTTATGTTTCGTGGAGCAGTCCATTCACACTGTCTTTGAGGAAGCTGAGAAGGTACTTCCTTGGATCGCATTGAGGCCTACGCTGATAAAGGAAATTTCATCCGTTCAAAACGTGAAAGAAGCTTTCTGAGAAACTTCTTTCTGATCTGTGAATTCACCTCACAGAGTTACAACCTATGCCTCAAGAAGCAGTTTGCTAACACTCTCTTCGTGGAATCTGGAAAGTGATATTTGGTAGACCCTAGGGGCCTATTGTGCAAAAGGTAATGTCCTCATATAATAACTACTAGAGAAACTTTCTGAGAGATTGCTTTCTGATGTGTGACTTCATCACACAGAGTTCCACCCTTCCCTTCTTGGAACAGCTTGCTAACACTGTTCTCGTGGATTCTGCAAAGGTATATTTGGGAGCTCATTGAGGGCTAGGGTGAAAAAGGAATTATCCTCACATAACAACTAAAGAGAAGCTTTCTGAGAAACTGAATTGCCATGTGTGAATGCAACTCACAGAGTTACACGTCTCTCTTCAGTGATCAGTTTGTTAACACAGTTCTCTGGAAATCTGCAATTTGGTATTTCATAGCGCAATGAACCTGACGGTGACAAAGGAAATATCCACAGATGAAAACTTGAAAGAAGCTTTCTTAGAAACTTCTTGGTGATGTGTGAATTCATCTCACAGGGTTACACTTATGTTTGGTGGAGCAGCCCATTAACACTGTCTTTGAGGAAGCTGAGAAGGGCTTCCTTGGATCGCATTGAGGCGTACGCTGATAAAGGACATTTCATCCGTTCAAAACGTGAAAGAAGCTTTCTGAGAAACTTCTTTCAGGTCTGTGAATTCATCTCACAGAGTTACAGCCTATGCCTCAAGAAGCAGTATGCTAACACTCTTTTCATGGAATCTGGAAAGTGACATTTGGTAGCCGTTAGGGGCCCATGGTGAAAAAGGAAATGTCCTCACATAATAACTACAGACAGAGTTTCTGAGAGATTGCTTTGTGATATGTGACTTCATCACACAGAGTTCCACCCTTCCCTTCTTGGAACAGTTTGCTAACACTGTTCTCGTGGATTCTGCAAAGTCTATTTGGGAGCTCATTGAGGGCTAGGGTGAAAAAGGAATTATCCTCACATAACAACTAAAGAGAAGCTTTCTGAGAAACTGCATTGCCATGTGTGAATGCAACTCACAGAGTTACACGTTCCTCTTCAGTGATCAGTTTGTTAACACAGTGTTCTGGAAATCTGCAATTGGGTATTTCATAGCGCAAGGAACCTTACGGTGACAAAGGAAATATCCACAGAAGAAAACTAGAAAGAAGCTTTCTTAGAAACTTCTTGGTGATGTGTGAATTCTTCTCACAGGGTTACCCTTATGTTTGGTGGAGCAGTCCATTAACACTGTCTTTGAGGAAGCTGAGAAGGTCTTCCTTGGATCGCATCGAGGCCTATGCTGATAAAGGACATTTCAATACTTCAAAACGTGAAAGAAGCTTTCTGAGAAACTTCTTTCCGATCTGTGAATTCATCTCAAACAGTTACAACCTATGCCTCAAGAAGCAGTTTGCTAACACTCTTTTCGTGGTATCTGGAAAGTGATATTTGGTAGCCCATAGGGGCCCATGGTGAAAAAGGAAATGTCCTCACATATCAACTACAGAGAAACTTTCTGAGAGATTGCTTTCTGATGTGTGACTTCATCACACAGAGTTCCACCCTTCCCTTCTTGGAGCAGTTTACTAACACTGTTCTCGTGGATTCTGCAAAGGTATATTTGGGAGCACATCGAGGGCTAGGGTGAAAAAGGAATTATCCTCCCATACAAACTAAAGAGAAGCTTTCTGAGAAACTGCATTGCCATGTGTGAATGCAACTCACAGAGTTACACGTTTCTCTTCAGGGATCAGTTTGTTAACACAGTTTTCTGGAAATCTGCAGTTTGTTATTTCATAGCGTAATGAAGCTGACGGTGACAAACGAAATATCCACAGATGAAAACTAGAAAGAAGCTTTCTTAGAAACTTCTTGGTGATGTGTGAATTCATCTCACAGAGTTACATTTATGTTTCGTGGAGCAGTCCGTTAACACTGTCTTTGAGGAAGCTGAGAAGGGCTTCCTTGGATCGTATTGAGGCCTACGCTGATAAAGGAAATTTCATCCGTTCAAAACGTGAAAGAAGCTTTCTGAGAAACTTCTTTCTGATCTGTGAATTCATCTCACAGAGTTACAACCTATGCCTCAAGAAGCAGTTTGCTAACACTGTTTTCGAGAAATCTGGAAAGTGATATTTGGTAGCCCGTAGGGGCCCATGGTGTAAAAGGAAATGTCCTCACATAATAACTACAGAGAAACTTTCTGAGAGATTGCTTTCTGATGTGTGACTTCATCACACAGAGTTCCACCTTTCCCTTCTTGGAACAGTTTGGTAACACTGTTTTCGTGGATTCTGCAAAGTTATATTTGGGAGCTCATTGAGGGCTAGGGTGAAAAGGAATTATCCTCACATAATAACTAAAGAGAAGCCTTTCTGAGAAACTGCATTGCCATGTGTGAATGCAACTCACAGAGTTACACGTTTCTCTTCAGTGATCAGTTTGTTAACACAGTTTTCTGGAAATCTGCAATTTGGTATTTCATAGCGCAATGAACCTTACGGTGACAAAGGAAATATCCACAGATGAAAACTAGAAAGAAGCTTTCTTAGAAACTTCTTTGTGATGTGTGAATTCATCTCACAGAGTTACACTTATGTTTCGTGGAGCAGTCCATTAACACTGTCTTTGAGGAAGCTGAGAAGGGCTTCCTTGGATCGCATTGAGGCCTACGCTGATAAAGGAAATTTCATCCGTTCAAAACGTGAAAGAAGCTTTCTGAGAAACTTCTTTCTGATCTGTGAATTCATCTCACAGAGTTACTAACTATGCCTCAAGAAGCAGTTTGCTAACACTCTTTTCGTGGAATCTGGAAAGTGATATTTGGTAGCCCCTAGGGGCCCATGGTGAAAAAGGAAATGTCCTCACATAATAACTACAGAGAAACTTATCTGAGAGATTGCTTTCTGATGTGTGACTTCATCACACAGAGTTCCACCCTTCCCTTCTTGGAACAGTTTGCTAACACTGTTCTCAGTGGATTCTGCAAAGGTATATTTGGGAGCTCATTGAGGGCTAGGGTGAAAAAGGAATTATCCTCACATAATAACTAAAGATAAGCTTTCTGAGAAACTGCATTGCCATGTGTGAATGCAACTCACAGAGTTACACGTTTCTCTTCAGTGATCAGTTTGTTAACACAGTTTTCTGAAATCTGCAATTTGGTATTTCATAGCGCAATGAACCTTACGGTGACAAAGGAAATATCCACAGATGAAAAGCTAGAAAGAAGCTTTCTTAGAAACTTCTTGGTGATGTGTGAATTCATCTCACAGAGTTACACTTATGTTTCGTGGAGCAGTCCATTAACACTGTCTTTGAGGAAGCTGAGAAGGGCTTCCTTGGATCGCATTGAGGCCTACGCTGATAAAGGAAATTTCATCCGTTCAAAACGTGAAAGAAGCTTTCTGAGAAACTTCTTTCTGATCTGTGAATTCATCTCACAGAGTTACAACCTATGCCTCAAGAAGCAGTTTGCTAACACTCGTTTTCGTGGAATCTGGAAAGTGATATTTGGTATGCCCATAGGGGCCCATGGTGAAAAAAGGAAATGTCCTCACATAATAACTACAGAGAAACTTCTGAGAGATTGCTTTCTGATGTGTGACTTCATCACACAGAGTTCCACCCTTCCCTTCTTGGAACAGTTTGCTAACACTGTTCTCGTGGATTCTGCAAGGTATATTTGGGAGCTCATTGAGGGCTAGGGTGAAAAGGAATTATCCTCACATAATAACTAAAGAGAAGCTTTCTGAGAAACTGCATTGCCATGTGTGAATGCAACTCACAGAGTTACACGTTTCTCTTCAGTGATCAGTTTGTTACCACAGTTTTCTGGAAATCTGCAATTTGGTATTTCATAGCGCAATGAACCTACGGTGACAAAGGAAATATCCACAGATGAAAACTAGAAAGAAGCTTTCTTAGAAACTTCTTGGTGATGTGTGAATTCATCTCACAGAGTTACACTTATGTTTCGTGGAGCAGTCCATTAACACTGTCTTTGAGGAAGCTGAGAAGGGCTTCCTTGGATCGCATTGAGGCCTACGCTGATAAAGGAAATTTCATCCGTTCAAAACGTGAAAGAAGCTTTCTGAGAAACTTCTTTCTGATCTGTGAATTCATCTCACAGAGTTACAACCTATGCCTCAAGAAGCAGTTTGCTAACACTCTTTTCGTGGAATCTGGAAAGTGATATTTGGTAGCCCATAGGGGCCCATGGTGAAAAAGGAAATGTCCTCACATAATAACTACAGAGAAACTTTCTGAGAGATTGCTTTCTGATGTGTGACTTCATCACACAGAGTTCCACCTTCCCTTCTTGGAACAGTTGCTAACACTGTTCTCGTGGATTCTGCAAAGGTATATTTGGGAGCTCATTGAGGGCTAGGGTGAAAAGGAATTATCCTCACATAACAACTAAAGAGAAGCTTTCTGAGAAACTGCATTGCCATGTGTGAATGCAACTCACAGAGTTACACGTTTCTCTTCAGTGATCAGTTTGTTAACACAGTTTTCTGGAAATCTGCAATTTGGTATTTCATAGCGCAATGAACCTTACGGTGACAAAGGAAATATCCACAGATGAAAACTAGAAAGAAGCTTTCTTAGAAACTTCTTGTGATGTGTGAATTCATCTCACAGAGTTACACTTATGTTTCGTGGAGCAGTCCATTAACACTGTCTTTGAGGAAGCTGAGAAGGCTTCCTTGATCGCATTGAGGCCTGTGCTGATAAAGGAAATTTCATCCGTTCAAAACGTGAAAGAAGCTTTCTGAGAAAATTCTTTCTGATCTGTGAATTCATCTCACAGAGTTACAACCTATGCCTCAAGAAGCAGTTTGCTAACACTCTTTTCGAGGAATCTGGAAAGTGATATTTGGTAGCCCATAGGGGCCCATGGTGAAAAAGGAAATGTCCTCACATAATAACTACAGAGAAACTTTCTGAGAGATTGCTTTCTGATGTGTGACTTCATCACACAGAGTTCCACCCTTCCCTTCTTGGAACAGTTTGCTAACACTGTTCTCGCGTATTCTGCAAAGGTATATTTGGGAGCTCATTGAGGGTTAGGGTGAAAAAGGAATTATCCTCACATAATAACTAAAGAGAAGCTTTCTGAGAAACTGCATTGCCATGTGTGAATGCCACTCACAGAGTTACACGTCTCTCTTCACTGATCAGTTTGATTAACACAGTTTACTAGAAATCTGCAATTTGTTATTTCATAGCGCAATGAACCTTACGGTGACAAAGGAAATATCCACAGATGAAAACTAGAAAGAAGCTTTCTTAGAAACTTCTTGGTGATGTGTGAATTCATCTCACAGAGTTACACTTATGTTTCGTGGAGCAGTCCATTAACACTGTCTTTGAGGAAGCTGAGAAGGGCTTCCTTGGATCACATTGAGCCCTACGCTGATAAAGGAAATTTCATCCGTTCAAAACGTGAAAGACGCTCTCTGAGAAACTTCTTTCTGATTTGTGAATTCATCTCACAGAGATACAACCTATGTCCTCAAGAAGCAGTTTGCTAACACTCTTTTAGTGGAATCCGGAAAATGATATTTGGTAGCCCATAGGGGCCCATGGTGAAAAAGGAAATGTCCTCACATAATCACTACAGAGAACTTTCTGAGAGATTGCTTTTGATGTGTGACTTCATCACACAGAGTTACAGACTTCCCTTCTTGGAAACAGTTTGCTAACACTGTTTTCGTGGATTCTGCAAAGGTATATTTCGGGGCTCATTTGGGCTAGGGTGAAAAAGGAATTATCCTCACATAATAACTAAAGAGAAGCTTTCTGAGAAACTGCATTGCCATGTGGGCAATGCAACTCACAGAGTTACACGTCTCTCTTCAGTGTTCAGTTTGTTAACACAGTGTTCTGGAATTCTGCAATTGGTATTTCATAGCACAATGAACGTTCCTGGTGACAAAGGAAATATCCGCAGATGAAAACTGGAAAGAAGCTTTCTTAGAAACTTCTTGGTGATGTGTGAATTCATCTCACAGAGTTACACTTATGTTTCGTGGAAGCAGTCCATTAACACTCTCTCTGAGGAAGCTGAGAAGGGCTTCCTTGGATCGCATTGAGGCCTACGCTAATCAAGGAAATTTCATCGGTTCAAAACGTGAAAGAAGCTCTCTGAGAAACTTCTTTCTGATCTGTGAATTCATCTCACAGAGTTACAACCTATGCCTCAAGAAGCAGTTTGCTAACACTCTTTTCGTGGAATCTGCAAAGTGATATTTTGTAGCCCGTAGGTGCCCATGGTGAAAAAGGAAATGTCCTCACATAATAACTACAGAGAAACTTTCTGAGAGATTGCTTTCTGATGTGTGACTTCATCACCCTGAGTTCCGTCCTTCCCTTCTAGGAACAGTTTGCTAACACTGTTCTCGTGGATTCTGCAAAGGTATATTTGGGAGCTCATTGAGGGCTAGGGTGAAGAAGGAATTATCCTCACATAACAACCAAAGAGAAGCTTTCTGAGAAACTGCATTGCCATGTGTGAATGCAACTCACAGAGTTACACGTTTCTCCTCAGTGATCAGTTTCTTTACACAGTTTTCTGGATATCTGCAATTTTGTATTTAATAGCGCAATGAACCTTACGGTGACAAAGGAAATGTCCACAGATGAAAACTAGAAAGAAGGTTTCTTAGAAACTTTCTGGTGATGTGTGAAGTCATCTCACAGAGTTACACTTATGTTTCGTGGAGCAGTCCATTAACACTGTCTTTGAGGAAGCTGAGAAGGGCTTCCTTGGATCGTATTGAGGCCTACGCCAATAAAGGAAATTTCATCCGTTCAAAGGTTGAAAGAAGCTTTCTGAGAAACTTCTTTCTGATCTGTGAATTCATCTCACAGTGTTACAACCTATGCCTCAAGAAGCAGTTTGCTAACACTCGTTTCGTGGAATCTGGAAATTGATATTTGGTAGCCCATAAGGGCCCATGGTGGAAAAGGAAATGTCCTACATCATAACTACAGAGAAACTTTCTGAGATATGCTTTCTGATGTGTGACATCATCACACAGATTTTCACCCTTCCCTTCTTGGAACAGTTTGCTAACACTGTTCTCGTGGATTCTGCAAAGGTATATTTGGGCGCTCATTGAGGGCTAGGGTGAAAAAGGAATTATCGTCACATAACAACTAAAGAGAAGTTTTCTGATGAACTGCATTGCCATGTGTGAATGCAACTCACAGAGTTACACGATTCTCTCAGTGATCAGTTTGTTAACACAGTTTTCTGGAAATCTGCAATTTGGTATTTCATAGCGCAATGAACCTGACGGTGACAAAGGAAATATCCACAGATGAAAACTGGAAAGAAGCTTTCTTAGACATTCTTGGTGATGTGTGAATTCATCTCACAGAGTTTTCACTTATGTTTCGTGGAGCAGTCCATTAACACTGTGTTTGAGGAAGCTGAGAAGGGCTTCCTTGGATCCCATTGAGGCCTACGCTGATAAAGGAAATTTCGAGAGTTCAAAACGTGAAAGAAGCTTTCTGAGAAACTTCTTTCTGATCAGTGAGTTCATCTCACAGACTTAAAACATAGACCTCAGGAAGAAGTTTGCTAACACTCTTTCCTGGAAATTGCAAAGTCATATTTGGGAGCCCATAGTGACCCATGGTGAAAAAGGAAATATACTCACATAATAACTAGAGAGAAGCTTTCTGAGAGATATCTTTCTAATATGTGACTTCATCACAGAGAGTTCCACTCTTCCCCTCTTGGAACAGTTTGCTAACACTGTTGTCGTGGATTATGCAAAGTGACATTTGGGAGCTCATTGAGGGCTAAGGTGAAAAAGGAAATATCCTCAGATTAAAACTGGAAAGAAGCCTTCTGAGAAATTGCATTGCCATGTGTGTGCAACTCACAGATTTTCACGTTTCTCTTCAGTGATCAGTTTGTTAACACAGTTTTCTGGAAGTCTGCAATTAGATACTTCATAGCGCAATGAAGCATACGGTGACAAAGATAATATCCTCATATGAAAACTAGAAAGAAGCTCTATGAGAAACTTCTTGGTGATGTGTGAATTCATCTCACAGAGTTTCACTTATATTTCGTGGAGCAGTCCATTAACACTGTCTATAAGGAAGCTGAGAAGGGATTCTTTGGATCGCATTGAGGCCAACGCTGATAAAGGAAACTTCATGGGTTCAAAACGTGAAAGAAGCTTTCTGAGAATCTTCTTTCTGATCAGTGAGTTCATCTCACAAACTTACAACATAGACCTCAGGAAGCAGTTTGCTAACACTCTTTTCGTGGAAAATGCAAAGTCATATTTGGGAGCCCATGGGGCCCCATGGTGAAAAAGGAAATATCCTCACATAAGAACTAGAGAGAAGCTTTCGGAGAGATTGCTTTCTGATGTGTGACTTCATCACAGAGATTTCCACCCTTCCCTTCTTGGAACAGTTTGCTAACACTGTTGTCCTGGATTCTGTAAAGTGATATTTGGGAGCCATTGGGGGCCCATGGTGAAAAAAGAAGTATCCTCACATAAGAACTAGAGAGTTTTCTGAGAGATTGCTTTCTGATATGTGACTTCATCACACAGAGTTCCACCCTTCCCTTCTTGGAACAGTTTGCTAACACTGTTGTCGTGGATTCTCAAAAGTGATATTTGGGAGCACCTAGGGGCCCATGGTGAAAAAAGAAATATCCTCACATAAGAACTGGAGAGAAACTTTCTGAGAGATTGCTTTCTGATGTGTGACTTCATCACACAGAGTTCCACCCTTCCTTCTTGGAACAGTTTGCTAACACTGCTGTCGGGATTCTGCAAAGGTATATTTGGGAGCTCATTGAGGGTTATGGTGAAAAAGGAAATATCCTCAGATAAAAACTGGAAAGAAGGCTTCTGGAAACTGCATTGCCATGATTGAATGCAACTCACAGAGTTACATGTTCCTCTTCAGTGATCAGTTTGTAAACACAGTTTTCTGGAAATCTGCAATTAGATACTTCATAGCGCAATGAAGCTTACGGTGACAACGGAAATATCCTCAGATGAAAACTAGAAAGAATCTTTCTTAGAAACTTCTTTGTGATGTGTGAATTCATCTCACAGAGTTACACTTATGTTTCATGGAGCATTCCATTAAAACTGTCCTTGAGGAACCTGAGAAGGGCTTCTACGGATCACATTGAGGCCTACGCTGAAAAAGGAAATTTCATCCGTTCAAAACATGAAAGAAGCTTTCTGAGAAACTTCTTTCTGATCTGTGAATTCATCTCACAGAGTTACAACCTATGCCTCAAGAAGCAGTTTGCTAACACTCTTTTCGTGGAATCTGGAAAGTGATATTTCGTAGCCCATAGGGGCCCATGGTGAAAAAGGAAATGTCCTCACATAATAACTACAGAGAAACTTTCTGAGAGATTGCATTCTGATGTGTGATTTCATCACACAGACTTCCACCCTTCCCTTCTTGGAACAGTTTGCTAACACTGTTGTTGTGGATTCTGCAAACGTATATTTGGGAGCTCATTGAGGGCTGGGGTGAAAAAGGAATGATCCTCACATAATAACTAAAGAGAAGCTTTCTGAAAAACTGCATTGCCATGTGTGAATGCAACTCACAGAGTTACACGTTTCTCTTCAGTGATCAGTTTGTTAACACAGTATTCTGGAAATCTGCAATTGGTTATTTCATTGCACAATGAACCTTACGGTGACAAAGGAAATATCCACAGATGAAAATTGAAAGAAGCTTTCTAAGAAACTTCTTGGTGATGTGTGAATTCATCTCACAGAGTTACACTTATGTTTCCTGGAGCAGTCCATTAACACTGTCTTTGAGGAAGCTGAGAAGGGCTTCATTGGATCGCATTGAGGCTTACGCTCATAAAGGAAATTTCGTCCGTTCAAAACAGGAAAGAAGCTTTCTGAGAAACTTCCTTCTGATCCGTGAGTTCGTCTCACAGACTTATAACGTAGACTTCAGGAAGCAGTTTGCTAACACGCTTTTCGTGGAAACTGGAAAGTGATATTTGGGATCCCATAGGGGCCCATGGTGAAAAAGGCTATATCCACACATAATAACTACAGAGAAGCTCTCTGAGAGATTGCTTTCTGATATGTGACTTCATCACACAGAGTTCCACCCTTCCTTCTTGGAACAGTTTGCTAACACTGTGTGGATTCTGCAAGTGATATTTGGGAGCCATGGGGCTTGGTGAAAATGAAGTATCCTCACTTGAGAACTAGAGAGAAGCTTTCGGAGAGATTGCTTTCTGATATGTGACTTGATCACACAACGTTTCACCCTTCCCTTCTTGGAAGAGTTGCTAAACACTGTTGTCGTGGATTCTGCAACGTGATAATTGGGAGCTCATTGAGGGCTATGGTGAGAAAGGAAATATCCTCAGATAAACTGTAACGAAGCCTATGAGAAACTGCATTCCCATGCGTGTATGCA
>NC_044553.1:75971873-76047134 GCF_007565055.1 Rhinopithecus roxellana | reverse complement strand
TGTTAGCCAACTGCTTCCTGAGGTCTCTATGTTGTAAAGTCTGTGAGGCGAACTCACTGATCAGAAAGAAGTTTCTCAGAAAGCTTCTTTCACGTATTGAACTGATGAAATTTCCTCTATCAGCGTAGGCCTCAAAGTGATCCAAAGAAGCCCTTCTCAGCTTCCTCAATGACAGTGTTAGTGGACTGCTCCACGAATCGTAAGTGTAACTCTGTGAGATGAACTCACACATCACCAAGAAGTTTCTAAGAAAGTTTCTTTCCAGTTTTCATCTGAGGATATTTCCTGTGTCACCGTAAGCTTCATTGCGCAATGAAATAACCAATTGCAGATTTCCAGAATACTGTGTTAACAAACTGATCACTGAAGAGAAACGTGTACTCTGTGAGTTACATTCACACATGGCAATGCTGTTTCTCAGAAGGCTTTTTTCCAGTTTTGATCTGAGGATATTTCCTTTTCACCATAGCCCTCAAAGAGGTCCGAAATATGACTTTGCAGAATCCACGATAACCATGTTACAAACTGTTACAAGAAGGGAAGGGTGGAAATCTGTGTGATGAAATCGCACATCGAAAGCAATCTCTCAGAAAGCTTCTGTCTAGTTATTATATGAGGACATTTCCTTTTTCACCATGGGCCCCTATGTCTCCCAAATATGACTTTGAGGTTTCCACATAAAGAGTTTAGCAGACTGCTTCCTGAGGTCTATGTTGTAAGCTTGTGAGATGAACTCACTGATCAGAAAGAAGTTTCTCAGAAAGCTTCTTTCACGTTTTGAACTGATGAAATTTCCTTTATCAGCGTAGGCCTCAATGCGATCCAAGGAAGCCTTCTCAGTTCCCCAAAGACAGTGTTAATGGACTGCTCCACGACATACGTGTAACTCTGTGAGATGAATTCAACATCCCAAGAAGTTTCTAGAAAGCTTCTTTCTTTTCATCTGAGGAAATTCTTATCACCGTAAACTTCATGTGCTATGAAGTATCTAAGCATTCCTAAAACTGTGTTAACAAACTGATCACTGAAGAGAAAGTGTAACTCTGTGAGTTGCATTCACACATGGCAATGCAGTTTCAGAAGCTTCTTTCAGTTTTCCTGAGGATATTTCCTTTTCACCAAAGCCCTCAATGAGCTCCCAAATATCACGTTGCAGAATCCACGAAAACAGTGTTAGCAAACTGATCAAGAAGAGAAGGGTGAACTCTGTGATGAGTCACATATCAGAAAGCAATCTCTCAGAAAGCTTCTCTCTAGTTTTATGTGAGGATATTCTTTTTCACCTAGCCCTATGAGCTCCCAAATATACTTTGCAGAATCCACGAGAACAGTGTTAGCAAACTGTTCCAAGAAGGGGGTGGAACTCTGTGTGATGAGTCACATCAGAAAGCAATCTCTCAGAAAGTTTCTCTAGTTATTATGTGAGGATATTTCCTTTTCACCATGGGCCCCTATGGGCTACCAAATAACTTTCCAGATTCCACGAAAAGAGTGTTAGCAAACTGCTTCTGAGGCATGTTGTAACTCTGTGAGATGAATTCACAGATCAGAAAGAAGTTTCTCAGAAAAGCGTCTTCACGTTTTGAACGGATGAAATTCCTTTATCAGCGTAGGCCTCAATGCGATCCAAATGAAGCCTTTCTCAGGTTCCTCAAACACAGTGTTAATGACTGCCCCACGAAACATAAGTGTAAACTCTGTGAGATGAATTCACACAATCACCAAAGGAGTTTCTAAGAAAGCTTCTTTCTAGTTTCATCTGTGGATATTTCCTTTGTCAACCGTAAGCTTCATTGCGCAATGAAGATCTAATTGCAGATTTCCAGAAAACTGTGTCAACAAACTGATCACTGAAGAGAAACGTGTAACTCTGTGAATTGTATTCACGCATGGCAATGCAGTTTCTCATAAGGCTTCTTTCCAGTTTTAATTTGAGGATATTTCCTTTTTCACCGCAGCCCTCATTGAGCTCCCAATTATCACATTGCAGAATCCACGACAACAGTGTTAGCAAACTGTTCCAAGAAGGGAAGGATGGAACTCTGTGTGCTGAAGGCACACATCAGAAAGCACTCTCTCAGAAAGTTTCTCTGTAGTTATTATGTGAGGACATTTCCTTTTTCACCATGGGCCCCTATGGCCTACCAAATATCATTTTCCAGATTCCACGAAAAGAGTGTTAGCAAACTGCTTCTTGAGGCATAGGTTGTAACTCTGTGAGATGAATTCACAGATCAGAAAGAAGTTTCTCAGAAAGCTTCTTTCACGTTTTGAACGGATGAAATTTCGTTTATCAGCATGGGCCTTAATGCGATCCAAGGCAGCCCTTCTCAGCTTCCTCAAAGACAGTGTGAATGGACTGCTCCACGAAACATAAGTGTAACTGTGTGAGATGAATTCACACATCACCAAGAAGTTTATAAGAAACCTTGTTTCTCGTTTTCATGTGTGGATATTTCCTTTGTCACCGTAAGGGTTCATTGCGCTATGAAATACCAAATTGCAGATTTCCAGAAAACTGTGTTAACAAACTGATTACTGAAGAGGAACGTGTAACTCTGTGAGTTGCATTCACACATGGCAATGCAGTTTCTAGGAAAGCTTCTCTTAATTATTATGTGAGGATAATTCCTTTTTCACCCTAGCCCTCAATGAGCTCCCAAATATACCTTTGCAGAATCCACGAGAACAGTGTTAGCCAACTGTTCCAAGAAGGGAAGGGTGGAACTCTGTGTGATGAAGTCCACACATCAGAAAGCAATCTCTCAGAAAGTTCTCTGTAGTTATTATGTGAGGACATTTCCTTTTTCACCATGGGCCCCTATGGGCCTACCAAATATCACTTTCCAGATTCCACGAAAAGAGTGTTAGCAAACTGCTTCTTGAGGCATAGGTTGTAACTCTGTGAGATGAATTCACAGATCAGAAAGAAGTTTCTCAGAAAGCTTCTTTCACGTTTTGAACGGATGAAATTTCCTTTATCAGCATAGGGCCTTCAATGCGATCCAAGGAAGCCCTTCTCAGCTTCCTCAAGACAGTGTTAATGGACTGCTCCACGAAACATAAGTGTAACTCTGTGAGATGAATTCACACATCACCAAGAAGTTTCTAAGAAAGCTTCTTTCTAGTTTTCATCTTGGATATTTCCTTTCTCACGTAAGGTTCATTGCGCTATGAAATCCAAATTGCAGAATTCCAGAAAACTGTGTTAACAAACTGATCACTGAAGAGAAACGTGTAACTCTGTGAGTTGCATTTACACATGGCAATGCAGTTTCTCAGAATGCTTCTCTTTAGGTATTATGTGAGGATAATTCCTTTTTCACCCTAGCCCTCAATGAGCTCCCAGATATACCTTCGCAGAATCCAAGACAACACTGTTAGCAAACTGTTCCAAGAAGGAAAGGGTGGAACTCTGTGTGATGAAGTCACACATCGGAAAGCAATCTCGCAGAAAGTTTCTCTGTAGTTATTATGTGATGACATTTCCTTTTTCATCATGGGCCCCTATGGGCTAACAAATATCACTTTCCAGATTCAACGAGAAGAGGGTTAGCAAACTGCTTCTTGAGGCATAGGTTGTAACTCTCTGAGATGAATTCACAGATCAGAAAGAAGTTTCTCAGAAAGCTTCTTTCAAGTTTTGACAGGATGAAATTTCCTTTATCAGCGTAGGCCTCACTGCGATCCAAGGAAGCCCTTCCCAGCTTCCTCAAAGACAGTGTCAATGGACTGCTCCACGAAACATAAGTGTAACTCTGTGAGATGAATTCACACATCACAAAGAAGTTTCTAAAAAGCTTCTTTCTAGTTTTCATCTTTGGATATTTCCTTTGTCACCGTGAGGTTCACTGCGCTATGAAATACCAAATTGCAGATTTCCAGAAAACTGTGTTAACAAACTGATCACTGAAGAGAAACGCGTAATTCTGTGAGTTGCATTGCAATCATGGCATTGCAGTTTTCGGAAAGCTTCTCTTACTTATTCTGTGTGGATAATTCCTTTTTCACCCTAGCCCTCAAGAGCTCCAAAATATACCTTGGGCAGAATCCACGAGAACAGTGTTAGCAAACTGTTCCAAGAAGGGAAGGGGGGAACTCTGTGTGATGAAGTCACACATCAGAAAGCAATCTCTGAGAAAGTTTCTCTGTAGTTATTATGTGAGGTCATTTCATTTTTCACCATGGGCCCCTATGGGACTTCCAAATATCACTTTCAGATTCACGAAAAGAGTGTTAGCAAACAGCTTCTTGAGGCATAGGTTGTAACTCTGTGAGATGAATTCACAGCTCAGAAAGAATTTTCTCAGAAAGCTTCTTTCACGTTTTCAACGGATGAAATTTCCTTTATCAGCGTAGGCCTCAATGCGATCCAAGGAAGCCCTTCTCAGCTTCCTCCAAGACAGTGTTAATGGACTGCTCAACGAAACATAAGTGTAACTCTGTGAGATGAATTCACACATCACCAAGAAGTTTCCAAGAAAGCTTCTTTCCAGTTTTCATCTGTGGATATTTCCTTTGACAGCGTAAGGTTCATGGCACTATGAAATACCAAATTGCAGATTTCCAGAAAACTGTGTTAAGAACTGACAACTGAAGAGAAACCTGTAACTCTGTGAGTTTGCATTCAAACATGGCAATACGTTTCTCAGAAAGCTTCTCTTTAGTTATTCTGTGAGGATAATTCCTTTTTCACCCTAGCCCTCAATGAGCTCCCAAATATACCTTTGCAGAATCCACGAGAACAGTGTTAGCAAACTGTTCCAAGAAGGGAAGGTTGGAACTCGTGTGATGAAGTCTACACATCAGAAAGCAATCTCTCAGAAAGTTTCTCTGTAGTTATTATGTGAGGACATTTCCTTTTTCACCATGGGCCGCTATGGGCTACCAAATATCACTTTCCAGATTGCACGAAAAGAGTGTTAGCAATCTGCCTCTTGAGGCAAAAGTTGTAACTCTGTGAGATGAATTCACAGATCAGAAAGAACTTTCTTAGAACGCTTCTTTCACGTTTTGAATGGAAGAAATTTCCTTTATCAGCGTAGGCCACAATGCGATCCTAGGAAGCCCTTCTCAGCTTCCTCAAAGACAGTGTTAATGGACTGCTCCAATAAACATAAGTGTAACTCTGTGAGATGAATTCACACATCACCAAGAAGTTTCTAAGAAAGCTTCTTCTCAGTTTTCATCTGTGGATATTTCCTTTGTCACCGTAAGTTCATTGCGCTATGAATACCAAATTGCAGATTTCCAGAAAACTGTGTTAACAAACTGATCACTGAAGAGAAACGTGTAACTCTGTGAGTTGCATTCACACATGGCAATGCAGTTTCTCAGAAAGCTTCTCTTTATTTATTACGTGAGGATAATTCCTTTTTCACCCTAGCCCTCAATGAGCTCCCAAATATACCTTTGCAGAATCCACGAGAACAGTGTTAGCAACTGTTCCAAGAAGGGAAGGGTGGAACTCTGTGTGACTGAAGTCACACATCAGAAAGCAATCTCTCAGAAGTTTTCTCTGTAGTTATTATGTGAGGACATTTCCTTTTTCACCATGGGCCCCTATGGGCATACCAATATCACTTTCCAGATTCCACGAAAACGAGTGTTAGCAAACTCCTTCTTGAGGCATAGGTTGTAACTCTGTGAGATGAATTCACAGATCAGAAAGAAGTTTCTCAGAAAGCTTCTTTCACGTTTTGAAGGGATGAAATTTCCTTTATCAGCGTAGGCCTCAATGCGATCCATGGAAGCCCTTCTAAGCTTCCTCAAAGACAGTGTTAATGGACTGCTCCACGAAACATCAGTGTAACTCTGTGAGATGAATTCACACGTCACCAAGAAGCTTCTACAGAAAGCTTCTTTCTACTTTTCATCTGTGGATATTTCCTTTGTCACCGTAAGGTTCATTGCGCTATGAAATACCAAATTGCAGATTTCAGAAAACTGTGTTAACAAACTGATCACTGAAGAGAAACGTGTAACTCTGTGAGTTGCATTCACACATGGCAATGCCGTTTCCCAGAAAGCTAATCTTTAGTTATTATGTGAGGATAATTCCTTTTTCACCCTAGCCCTCAATGAGCTCCCAAATACACCTTTGCAGAATCCATGAGAACAGTGTTAGCAAACTGTTCCAAGAAGGGAAGGGTGGAACTCTGTGTCGATGAAGTCACACATCAGAAAGCAATCTCTCAGAATAGTTTCTCTGTAGTTATTATGTGAGGACATTTCCTTTTTCACCATAGGCCCCTAGGGGCTACCAATATCACTTTCCAGATTCCACGAAAGAGTGTTAGCAAACTGCTTCTTGAGGCATAGGTTGTAACTCTGTGAGATGAATTCACAGATCAGAAAGAATTTTCTCAGAAAGCTTCTTTCACGTTTTGAACGGATGAAATTTCCTTTATCAGCACTAGGCCTCAATGCGATCAAAGGAAGCCCTTCTCAGCTTCCTCAAAGACAGTGTTAATGGACTGCTCCACGAAACATAAGTGTAACTCTGTGAGATGAATTCACACATCACAAAGAAGTTTCTAAGAAAGCTTCTTTCTAGTTTCATCTGTGGATATTTCCTTTGTCACCGTAAGGTTCATTGCGCTATGAAATACCAAATTGCAGATTTCCAGAAAACTGTGTTAACAAACTGATCACTGAAGAGAAACTGTGTAACTCTGTGAGTTGCATTCACACATGGCAATGCAGTTTCTCAGAAGGCTTCTCTTTAGTTATTATGTGAGGATAATTCCTTTTTCACCCTAGCCCTCAATGAGCTCCCAAATATACCTTTGCAGAATCCACGAGAACAGTGTTACCAAAACTGTTCCAAGAAGGGAAAGGGTGGAACTCTGTGTGATGAAGTCACACATCAGAAAGCAATCTCTCAGAAAGTTTCTCTGTAGTTATTATGTGAGGACATTTCCTTTTACACCATGGGCCCCTACGGGCTACCAAATATCACTTTCCAGATTCTCGAAAACAGTGTTAGCAAACTGCTTCTTGAGGCATAGGTTGTAACTCTGTGAGATGAATTCACAGATCAGAAAGAAGTTTCTCAGAAAGCTTCTTTCACGTTTTGAACGGATGAAATTTCCTTTATCAGCGTAGGCCTCAATACGATCCAAGGAAGCCCTTCTCAGCTTCCTCAAAGACAGTGTTAACTGGACTGCTCCACGAAACATAAGTGTAACTCTGTGAGATGAATTCACACATCACCAAGAAGTTTCTAAGAAAGCTTCTTTCTAGTTTTCATCTGTGGATATTTCCTTTGTCACCGTAAGGCTTCATTGCGCTATGAAATACAAACTTGCAGATTTCCAGAAAACTGTGTTAACAAACTGATCACTGAAGAGAAACGTGTAACTCTGTGAGTTGCATTCACACATGGCAATGCAGTTTCTCAGAAAGCTTCTCTTTAGTTTGTATGTGAGGATAATTCCTTTTTCACCCTAGCCCTCAATGAGCTCCCAAATATACCTTTGCAGAATCCACGAGAACAGTGTTAGTAAACTGTTCCAAGAAGGGAAGGGTGGAACTCTGTGTGATGAAGTCACACATCAGAAAGCAATCTCTCAGAAAGTTTCTCTGTAGTTGATTATGTGAGGACATTTCCTTTTTCACCATGGGCCCCTATGGGCTACCAAATATCACTTTCCAGATACCACGAAAAGAGTGTTAGCAAACTGCTTCTTGAGGCATAGGTTGTAACTGTTGAGATGAATTCACAGATCGGAAAGAAGTTTCTCAGAAAGCTTCTTTCACGTTTTGAAGTAATGAAATGTCCTTTATCAGCGTAGGCCTCAATGCGATCCAAGGAAGCCCTTCTCAGCTTCCTCAAAGACAGTGTTAATGGACTGCTCCACCAAACATAAGGGTAACTCTGTGAGAATGAATTCACACATCACCAAGAAGTTTCTAAGAAAGCTTCTTTCTAGTTTTCATCTGTGGATATTTCCTTTGTCACCGTAAGGTTCATTGCGCTATGAAATACCAAATTGCAGATTTCCAGAAAACTGTGTTAACAAACTGATCACTGAAGAGAACGTGTAACTCTGTGAGTTGCATTCACACATGGCAATGCAGTTTCTCAGAAAGCTTCTCTTTAGTTGTTATGTGAGGATAATTCCTTTTTCACCCTAGCCCTCAATGAGCTCCCAAATAGACTTTGCAGAATCCACGAGAACAGTGTTAGCAAACTGTTCCAAGAAGGGAAGGGTGGAACTCTGTGTGATGAAGTCACACATCAGAAAGCAATCTCTCAGAAAGTTTCTCTGTAGTTATTATGTGAGGACATTTCCTTTTTCACCATGGGCCCCTACGGGCTACCAAATATCACTTTCCAGATTCCATGAAAAGAGTGTTAGCAAACTGCTTCTTGAGGCATAGGTTGTAACTCTGTGAGATGAATTCACAGATCAGAAAGAAGTTTCTCAGAAAGCTTCTTTCACGTTTTGAACGGATGAAATTTCCTTTATCAGCGTAGGCCTCAATGCGATCCAAGGAAGCCCTTCTCAGCTTCCTCAAAGACAGTGTTAATGGACTGCTCCACGAAACATAAGTGTAACCTCTGTGAGATGAATTCACACATCACCAAGAAGTTTCTAAGAAAGCTTCTTTCTAGTTTTCATCTGTGGATATTTCCTTTGTCACCGTCAGGTTCATTGCGCTATGAAATACCAAATTGCAGATTTCCAGAAAACTGTGTTAACAAACTGATCACTGAAGAGAAACGTGTAACTCTGTGAGTTGCATTCACACATGGCAATGCAGTTTCTCAGAAAGCTTCTCTTTAGTTGTTATGTGAGGATAATTCCTTTTTCACCCTAGCCCTCAATGAGCTCCCAAATATACCTTTGCAGAATCCACGAGAACAGTGTTAGCAAACTGTTCCAAGAAGGGAAGGGTGGAACTCTGTGTGATGAAGTCACACATCAGAAAGCAATCTCTCAGAAAGTTTCTCTGTAGTTATTATGTGAGGACATTTCCTTTTTCACCATGGGCCCCTATGGGCTACCAAATATCACTTTCCAGATTCCACGAAAAGAGTGTTAGCAAACTGCTTCTTGAGGCATAGGTTGTAACTCTGTGAGATGAATTCACAGATCAGAAAGAAGTTTCTCAGAAAGCTTCTTTCACGTTTTGAACGGATGAAATTTCCTTTATCAGCGTAGGCCTCAATGCGATCCAAGGAAGACCTTCTCAGCTTCCTCAAAGACAGTGTTAATGGACTGCTCCACGAAACATAAGTGTAACTCTGTGAGATGAATTCACACATCACCAAGAAGTTTCCAAGAAAGCTTTTTTCTAGTTATCATCTGTGGATATGTCCTTTGTCACCGTCAGGTTCATTGCGCTATGAAATACCAAATTGCAGATTTCCAGAGAACGGTGTTAACAAACTGATCACTGAAGAGAAACTTGTAACTCTGTGAGTTGCATTCACACATGGCAATTCAGTTTCTCAGAAAGCTTCTCTTTAGTTGTTATGTGAGGATAATTCCTTTTTCACCCTAGCCCTAATGAGCTCCCAAAGATACTTTAGCAGAATCCACGAGAACAGTGTTAGCAAGCTGTTCCAAGAAGGGAAGGGTGGAACTCTGTGTGATGAAGTCACACATCAGAAAGCAATCTCTCAGAAAGTTTCTCTGTAGTTATTATGTGAGGACATTACCTTTTTCACCATGGGCCCCTAGGGGCTACCAAATATCACTTTCCAGATTACATGAAAGAGTGTTAGCAAACTGCTTCTTGAGGCATAGGTTGTAACTCTGTGAGATGAATTCACAGATCAGAAAGAAGTTTCTCAGAAAGCTTCTTTCACGTTTTGAACGGATGAAATTTCCTTTATCAGCGTAGGCCTCAATGCGATCCAAGGAAGCCCTTCTCAGCTTCCTCAAAGACAGTGTTAATGGACTGCTCCACCAAACATAAGTGTAACCCTGTGAGATGAATTCACACATCACCAAGAAGTTTCTAAGAAAGCTTCTTTCAAGTTTTCATCTGTGGATATTTCCTTTGTCACCGTCAGGTTCATTGCGCTATGAAATACCAAATTGCAGATTTCCAGAAAACTGTGTTAACAAACTGATCACTGAAGAGAGACGTGTAAGTCTGTGAGTTGCATTCACACATGGCAATGCAGTTTCTCAGAAAGCTTCTCTTTAGTTATTATGTGAGGATAATTCCTTTTTCACCCTAGCCCTCAATGAGCTCCCAAATATACCTTTGCAGAATCCACGAGAACAGTGTTAGCAAACTGTTCCAAGAAGGGAAGGGTGGAACTCTGTGTGATGAAGTCACACATCAGAAAGCAATCTCTCAGAAAGTCTCTCTGTAGTTATTATGTGAGGACATTTCCTTTTTCACCATGGGCCCCTATGGGCTACCAAATATCACTTTCCAGATTCCATGAAAAGAGTGTTAGCAAACTCCTTCTTGAGGCATAGGTTGTAACTCTGTGAGATGAATTCACAGATCAGAAAGAAGTTTCTCAGAAAGATTCTTTCACGTTTTGAACGGATGGAATTTCCTTTATCAGCATAGGCCTCAATGCGATCCAAGGAAGCCCTTCTCAGCTTCCTCAAAGACAGTGTTAATGGACTGCTCCACCAAACATAAGGGTAACCCTGTGAGAAGAATTCACACATCACCAAGAAGTTTCTAAGAAAGCTTCTTTCTAGTTTTCTTCTGTGGATATTTCCTTTGTCACCGTAAGGTTCCTTGCGCTATGAAATACCAAATTGCAGATTTCCAGAACACTGTGTTAACAAACTGATCACTGAAGAGAAACGTGTAACTCTGTGAGTTGCATTCACACAAGGCAATGCAGTTTCTCAGAAAGCTTCTCTTTAGTTGTTATGTGAGGATAATTCCTTTTTCACCCTAGCCCTCAATGAACTCCCAGATAGACTCTGCAGAATCCACGAGAACAGTGTTAGCAAACTGTTCCAAGAAGGGAAGGGTGGAACTCTGTGTGATGAAGTCACATATCACAAAGCAATCTCTCAGAAACTCTGTCTGTAGTTATTATGTGAGGACATTTCCTTTTTCACCATGGGCCCCTATGGGCTACCAAATGTCACTTTCCAGATTCCATGAAAAGAGTGTTAGAATACTGCTTCTTGAGGCATAGGTTGTAACTCTGTGAGATGAATTCACAGATCTGAAAGAAGTTTCTCAGAAAGCTTCTTTCACGTTTTGAACGGATGAAATGTCTTTTATCAGCGTAGGCCTCAATGCGATCCAAGGAAGCCCTTCTCAGCTTCCTCAAAGACAGTGTTAATGGGCTGCTCCACCAAACATAAGTATAACCCTGTGAGATGAATTCACACATCACCAAGAAGTTTCTAAGAAAGCTTTTTTCTAGTTTTCATCTGTGGATATTTCCTTTGTCACCGTCAGGTTCATTGCTCTATGAAATACCAAATTGCAGATTTCCAGAGAACTGTTTTAACAAACTGATCACTGAAGAGAAACGTGTAACTCTGTGAGATGCATTCACACATGGCAATGCAGTTTCTCAGAAAGTTTCTCTTTAGTTGTTATGTGAGGATAATTCCTTTTTCATCCTAACCCTCAATGAGGTGCCAAAGATAGCTTTGCAGAATCCACGAGAACAGTGATAGCAAACTGTTCCAAGAAGGGAAGGGTGGAACTCTGTGTGAAGAAGTCACACATCGGTAAGCAATCTCTCAGAAAGTTTCTCTGTAGTTATTATGTGAGGACATTTCCTTTTTCACCATGGGCCCCTAGGGGCTACCAAATATCACTTTCCAGATTCCACGAAAAGAGTGTTAGCAAACTGCTTCTTGAGGCATAGGTTGTAACTCTGTGAGATGAATTCACAGATCAGAAAGAAGTTTCTCAGAAAGCTTCTTTCACGTTTTGAACGGATGAAATTTCCTTTATCAGCGTAGGCCTCAATGCGATCCAAGGAAGTACTACTCAGCTTCCTCAAAGACAGTGTGAATGGACTGCTCCAGGAAACATAAGTGTAACTCTGTGAGATGAATTCTCACATCACCAAGAAGTTTCCAAGAAAGCTTTTTTCTAGTTATCATCTGTGGATATTTCCTTTGTCACCGTCAGGTTCATTGCGCTATGAAATACCAAATTGCAGATTTCCAGAGAACTGTGTTAACAAACTGATCACTGAAGAGAAACGTGTAACTCTGTGAGTTGCATTCACACATGGCAATTCAGTTTCTCAGAAAGCTTCTCTTTAGTTGTTATGTGAGGATAATTCCTTTTTCACCCTAGCCCTCAATGAGCTCCCAAATATACCTTTGCAGAATCCACGAGAACAGTGTTAGCAAGCTGTTCCAAGAAGGGAAGGGTGGAACTCTGTGTGATGAAGTCACACATCAGAAAGCAATCTCTCAGAAAGTTTCTCTGTAGTTATTATATGAGGACATTACCTTTTGCACAATGGGCCCCTAGGGTCTACCAAATATCACTTTCCAGATTCCACGAAGAGAGTGTTACCAAACTGCTTCTTGAGGCATAGGTTGTAACTCTGTGAGGTGAATTCACAGATCAGAAAGAAGTTTCTCAGAAAGCTTCTTTCACGTTTTGAACGGATGAAATTTCCTTTATCAGCGTAGGCCTCAATGCGATCCAAGGACGTACTTCTCAGCTTCCTCAAAGACAGTGTGAATGGACTGGTCCACGAAACATAAGTGTAACTCTGTGAGATGAATTCTCACATCACCAAGAAGTTTCCAAGAAAGCTTTTTTCTAGTTATCATCTGTGGATATTTCCTTTGTCACCGTCAGGTTCATTGCGCTATGAAATACCAAATTGCAGATTTCCAGAGAACTGTGTTAACAAACTGATCACTGAAGAGAAACGTGTAACTCTGTGAGTTGCATTCACACATGGCAACTCAGTTTCTCAGAAAGCTTCTCTTTAGTTGTTATGTGAGGATAATTCCTTTTTCACCCTAGCCCTCAATGAGCTCCCAAAGATACCTTTAACATAATCCACGAGAACAGTGTTAGCAAGCTGTTCCAAGAAGGGAAGGGTGGAACTCTGTGTGATGAAGTCAGACATCAGAAAGCAATCTCTCAGAAAGTTTCTCTGTAGTTATTATGTGAGGACATTACCTTTTGCACCATGGGCCCCTAGGGGCTACCAAATATCACTTTCCAGATTCCACGAAAAGAGTGTTAGCAAACTGCTTCTTGAGGCATAAGTTGTAACTCTGTGAGATGAATTCACAGATCAGAAAGAAGTTTCTCAGAAAGCTTCTTTCACGTTTTGAACGGATGAAATTTCCTTTATCAGCGTAGGCCTCAATGCGATCCAAGGAAGCCATTCTCAGCTTCCTCAAAGGCAGTGTGAATGGACTGCTCCACGAAACATAAGTGTAACTCTGTGAGATGAATTCACACATCACCAAGAAGTTTCCAAGAAAGCTTTTTTCCAGTTTTCATCTGTGGATATTTCCTTTGTCACAATCAGGTTCATTGCGCTATGAAATGCCAAATTGCAGATTTCCAGAGAACTGTGTTAACCAACTGATCACTGAAGAGAAACGTGTAACTCTGTGAGTTGCATTCACACATGGCAATTCAGTTTCTCAGAAAGCTTCTCTTTAGTTGTTATGTGAGGATAATTCCTTTTTCACCCTAGCCCTCAATGAGCTCCCAAAGATACCTTTACAGAATCCACGAGAACAGTGTTAGCAAGCTGTTCCAAGAAGGGAAGGGTGGAACTCTGTGTGATGAAGTCACACATCAGAAAGCAATCTCTCAGAAAGTTTCTCTGTAGTTATTATGTGAGGACATTACCTTTTGCACCATGGGCCCCTAGGGGCTACCAAATATCACTTTCCAGATTCCACGAAAAGAGTGTTAGCAAACTGCTTCTTGAGGCATAAGTTGTAACTCTGTGAGATGAATTCACAGATCAGAAAGAAGTTTCTCAGAAAGCTTCTTTCACGTTTTGAATGGATGAAATTTCCTTTATCAGCATAGGCCTCAATGCGATCCAAGGAAGCCCTTCTCAGCTTCCTCAAAGACAGTGTGAATGGACTGCTCCACGAAACATAAGTGTAACTCTGTGAGATGAATTCACACATCACCAAGAAGTTTCCAAGAAAGCTTTTTTCCAGTTTTCATCTGTGGATATTTACTTTGTCACCGTCAGGTTCATTGCGCTATGAAATACCAAATTGCAGGTTTCTAGAGAACTGTGTTAACAAACTGATCACTGAAGAGAAACGTGTAACTCTGTGAGTTGCGTTCACACATGGCAATGCAGTTTCTCAGAAAGCTTCTCTTCAGTTGTTATGTGAGGATAATTCCTTTTTCACCCTAGCCCTCATTGAGCTCCAAAATATACCTTTGCAGAATCCACGAGAACAGTGTTAGCAAACTGTTCCAAGAAGGGAAGCGTGGAAAACTGTGTGATGAAGTCACACATCAGAAAGCAATCTCTCAGAAAGTT
The DNA here is from genome assembly GCF_007565055.1 of Rhinopithecus roxellana. Taxonomy (NCBI): domain Eukaryota; kingdom Metazoa; phylum Chordata; class Mammalia; order Primates; family Cercopithecidae; genus Rhinopithecus; species Rhinopithecus roxellana. The sequence goes on along the minus strand of NC_044553.1, from coordinate 76,032,685 downwards.
TCTCTGTAGTTATTATGTGAGGACACTACCTTTTTCACCTTGGCCCCTAGGGGCTACCAAATATCACTTTCCAGATTCCACGAAAAGAGTGTTAGCAAACTGCTTCTTGAGGCATAGGTTGTAAGTCTTTGAGGTGAATTCGAGATAAGAAAGAAGTTTCTCAGAAAGCTTCTTTCACGTTTTGAACGGATGAAATTTCCTTTATCAGCGTAGGCCTCAATGCGATCCAAGGAAGCCCTTCTCAGCTTCCTCAAATACAGTGTGAATGGACTGCTCCACGAAACATAAGTGTAACACTGTGAGATGAATTCACACATCACCAAGAAGTTTCCAAGAAAGCTTTTTTCTAGTTCTCATCTGTGGATATTTCCTTTGTCACCATCAGGTTCATTGTGCTATGAAATACCAAATTGCAGATTTCCAGAGAACTGTGTTAACAAACTCATCATGAAGAGGAACGTGTAACTCTGTGAGTTGCATTCAAACATGGCAATGCAGTTTCTAAGAAAGCTTCTCTTTAGTTGTTATGTGAGGATAATTCCTTTTTCACCCTAGCCCTCAATGAGCTCCCAAATATACCTTTGCAGAATCCACGAGAACAGTGTTAGCAAGCTGTTCCAAGAAGGGAAGGGTGGAACACTGTGTGATGAAGTCACACATCAGAAAGCAATCTCTCAGAAAGTTTCTCTCTAGTTATGATGTGAAGACATTTCCTTTTTCACCATGGGCCCCTGGGCGCTACCAAATATCACTTTCCAGATTCCACGAAAAGAGTGTTAGCAAACTGCTTCTTGAGGCATAGGTTGTAACTCTGTGAGATGAATTCACAGATCAGAAAGAAGTTTCTCAGAAAGCTTCTTTCACGTTTTCAACGGATGAAATTTCCTTTATCAGCATAGTCCTCAATGCGATCCAAGGAAGCCCTTCTCAGCTTACTCAAAGACAGTGTTAATGGACTGCTCCACGAAAAATAAGTGGAACGCTCTGACATGAATTCACACATTACCAAGAAGTTTCTAAGAAAGCTTCTTTCTAGTTTTCATCTGTGGATATTTCCTCTGTCACCGTAAGGTTCATTCTGCTATGAAATACCAAATTGCAAATTTCCAGATAACTTTGTTAACAAACTGATCACTGAAGAGAAACGTGTAACTCTGTGAGTTGCATTCACACATGGCAATGCAGTTTCTCAGAAAGCTTCACTTTAGTTGTTATGTGAGGATAATTCCTTTTGCACCCTAGCCCTCAATGAGCTCCCAAATACACCTTTGCAGAATCCGCGAGAACAGTGTTAGCAAACTGTTCCAAGAAGGGAAGGGTGGAACGCTGTATGATGAAGTCACACATCAGAAAGCAATCTCTCAGAAAGTTTCTCTGTAGTTACTATGTGAGGACATTTCCTTTTTCACCATGGACCTCTAGGGGCTACCAAATATCACTTTCCAGATTCCACGAAAAGAGTGTTAGCAAACTGCTTCTTGAGGCATAGGTTGTAATTCTGTGAGGTGAATTCACAGATCAGAAAGAAGTTTCTCAGAAAGCTTCTTTCACGTTTTGAACGGATGAAATGTCCTTTATCAGCGTAGGCCTCAATGCAATCCAAGGAAGCCCTTCTCAGCTTCCTCAAAGACAGTTTTAATGCACTGCTCCACGAAACATAAGTGTAACTCTGTGAGATGAATTCACACATCACCAAGAAGTTTCCAAGAAAGCTTCTTTCTAGTTTTCATCTGTGGATATTTCCGTTGTCACCGTCAAGATCATTGCGCTATGAAATACCAAATTGCAGATTTCCAGAAAACTGTGTTAACAAACTGATCAATGAAGAGAAACGTGAAACTCTGTGAGTTGCATTCACACATGGCAGTGCAGTTTCTCAGAAAGCTTCTCTTTAGTTGTTATGTGAGGATAATTCCTTTTTCACCCTAGCCCTCAATGAGCTCCCAAATATACCTTTGCAGAATCCACGAGAACAGTGTTAGGAAACTGTTCCAAGAATGGAAGGGTGGAACTCTGTGTGATGAAGTCAAACATCAGAAAGCAATCTCTCAGAAAGTTTCTCTGTAGTTATTATGTGAGGACATTTCCTTTTTCACCAAGGGCCCCTAGGGTTACCAAATATCACTTTCCAGATTCCACGAAAAGAGTTTTAGCAAACTGCTTCTTGAGGCATAGGTTGTAACTCTGTGAGATGAATTCACAGATCAGAAAGAAGTTTCTCAGAAAGTTTCTTTCACGTTTTGAACGGATGAAATTTCCTTTATCAGCCTAGGCCTCAATGCGATCCAAGGAAGCCCTTCTCAGCTTCCTCAAAGACAGTGTTAATGCACTGCACCACGAACAGTAAGTGTAACTCTGTGAGATAAATTCACACATCACCAAGAAGTTTCAAAGAAAACTTCTGTCTAGTTTTCATCTGTGGATATGTCCTTTGTCACCGTAAGGTTCATTGCGCTATGAAATACCAAATTGCAGATTTCCAGAAAACTGTGTTAACAAACTGATCACTGAAGAGAAATGTGTAACTCGGTGAGTTGCATTCACACATGGCAATGCAGTTTCTCAGAAAGCTTCTCTTTAATTTTTATGTGAGGATAATTCCTTTTTCACCCTAGCCATCAATGAGCTCCCAATAAACCTTTGCAGAATCCACGAGAACAGTGTTCGGAAACTGTTCCAAGACGGGAAGGGTGGAACTCTGTGTGATGAAATCACACATCAGAAAGCAATCTCACAGAAAGTTTCTCTGTAGTGAGTATGTGAGGACATTTCCTTTTTCACGATGGGCCCCTATGGGCTACCAAATGTCACTTTCCAGATTCCACGAAAAGAGTGTTGGCAAACTGCTTCTTGAGGCATAGGTTGTAACTCTGTGAGATGATTTCACAGATCAGAAAGAAGTTTCTCAGAAAGCTTCTTTCACGTTTTGAACGGATGAAATTTCCTTTATCAGCGTCGGCCTCAATGCGATCCAAGGAAGCCATTCTCATCTTCCTCAAAGACAGTGTTAATGGACTGCTCCACGAAAAATAAGTGGAACGCTTTGAGATGAATTCACACATCACCAAGAAGTTTCTAGGAAAGCTTCTTTCTAGTTTTCATCTGTGGATATTTCCTTTGTCACCGTAAGGTTCATTGCGCTATGAAATACCAAATTGCAGATTTCCAGAAAACTGTGTTAGCAAACTGTTCACTGAAGAGAAACGTGTAACTCTGTGAGTTGCCTTCACACATGGCAATGCAGTATCTCAGAAAGCTTCTCTTTAGTTATTATGTGAGGATAATTCCTTTTTCACCCTAGCCTTCAATGAGCTCCCAAATATAACTTTGCAGAATCCATGACAACAGTGTTAGCAAACTGTTCCAAGAAGGGAAGTGTGGAACTCTGTGTGATGAAGTCACACATCAGAAAGCAATTTCTCAGAAAGTTTCTCTGTAGTTATGATGTGAGGACATTTCCTTTTTCACCATGGGCCCCTAGGGGCTACCAAATATCACTTTCCAGATTCCACGAAAAGAGTGTTAGCAAACTGCTTCTTGAGGCATACGTTGTACTCGGTGAGATGAATTCACGGAACAGAAAGAAGTGTCTCAGAAAGCTTCTTTCACGTTTTGAACGGATGAAATTTCCTTTATCAGCGTAGGCCTCAATGTGATCCAAGGAAGCCCTTCTCAGATTCCTCAAAGACAGTGTTAATGGACTGCTCCACGAAACAAAAGTGTAACTCTGTGAGATGAATTCACACATCACCAAGAAGTTTCTAAGAAAGCTTCTTTCTACTTTTCATCTATGGATATTTCCTTTGTCACCGTAAGGTTCATTGTGCTACGAAATACCAAATTGCAGATTTTCAGAAAACTGTGTTAACAAAATGATCACTGAAGAGAAACGAGTAACTCTGTGAGTTGCATTCAACCATGGAAATGCAGTTTCTCAGAAACCTTCTCTTTAGTTATTGTGTGAGGATAATTTCTTTTTCGCCCTACCCCTCAATGAGCTCCCAAATATAGCTTTGCAAAATAAACAATAACAGTGTTAGCAAACTGTTCCAAGAAGAGAAGGGTGGAACTCTGTGTAATGAAGTCACACATCAGAAAGCAATCTCTCAGAAAGTTTCTCTGTAGTTATTATGTGAGGACATATCTCTTTACACAATGGGCCCCTAGGGGCTACCAAATATCACTTTCCAGATGCCACGAAAAGAGTGTTAGCAAACTGCTTTTTCAGGCATAGGTTGTAACTCGGTGAGATGAATTCACAGATCAGAAAGAAGTTTCTCAGAAAGCTTCTTTCACGTTTTGAACGGATGAAATTTCCTTTATCAGCGTAGGTCTCAGTGCGATCCAAGGAACCCCTTCTCAGCTTCCTCAAAGACAGTGTTAATGGACTGCTTCACGAAACATAAGTGTAACTCTGTGAGATGAATTCACACATCACCAAGAGGTTTCTAAAAAAGCTTCTTTCTACTTTTCATCTGTGGATATTTCCTTTGTCACCGTAAGGTTCATTGCGCTACGTAATACCAAATTGTAGATTTCCAGAAAACTGTGTTAAAAAAATTATCACTGAAGAGAAACGTGTAACTCTGTGAGTTGCATTCACACATGGCAATGCAGTTTCTCAGAAAGCTTCTATTTAGTTATTATGTGAGGATAATTCCTTTTTTACCCTAGCCCTCAATGAGCTCCCAAATATACCTTTGCAGAATCCACGAGAACTGTGTTAGCAAACTGTTCCAAAAAGGGAAGGGTGGAACGCTGTGTGATGAAATCACACATCAGAAAGCAATCTCTGAAAAAGTTTCTCTGCAGCTATGATGTGAGGACATTTCCTTTTTCACCATGGGCCCCTATGGGCTACCAAATATCTCTTTCCAGATTCCACGAAAAGAGTGTTAGCAAACTGCTTCTAGAGGCATAGGTTGTAACTCTGTGAGATGAATTCACAGATCAGAAAGAAGCTTCTCAGAAAGCTTCTTTCACGTTTTGAATGGATGAAATTTCCTTTATCAGCGTAGGCCTCAATGCGATCCAAGGAAGCCCTTCTCAGCCTCCTCAAAGACAGTTTTAATGGACAGCTCAACGAAATATAAGTGTAACTCTGTGAGATGAATTCACACATCACCAAGAAGTTTCAAAGAAAGCTTCTTTCAACTTTTCATCTGTGGATATTTCCTTTGTCACCATAAGGTTCACTGCGCTATGAAATACCAAATTGCAGATTTCCAGAAAACTGTGTTAACAAACTGATCACTGAAGAGAAACGTGTAACTCTGTGAGTTGCATTCACTCATGGCAATGCAGTTTCTCAGAAAGCTTCTCTTTAGTTATTCTGTGAGGATAATTCCTTTTTCACCCTAGCCCTCAAGGAGCTCCCAAATATACCTTTGCAGAATCCACGAGAACAGTGTTAGCAAACTGTTCCAAGAAGGGAAGGGTGGAACTCTGTGTGATGAAGTCACACATCAGAAAGCAATCTCTCAGAAAGTTTCTCTGTAGATATGATGTGAGGACATGTCCTTTTTCACCATGGGCCCCTATGGGCTACCAAATATCACTTTCCAGATTCCACGAAAAGAGTGTTAGCAAACTTCTTCTTGAGGCATAGTTTGTAACTCTGTGAAATGAATTCACAGATCAGAAAGATGTTTCTCAGAAAGCTTCTTCCACGTGATGAACGGATGAAATTTCCTTTATCAGCAAAGGCTTCAATGCGATCAAAGGAAGCCCTTCTCAGCTTCCTCAAAGACAGTGTTAATGGACTGCTCCACGAAACATAAGTGTAACTCAGTGAGATGAATTCACACATCACCAAGCAGTTTCTAGGAAAGCTTCTTTATAGTTTTCATCTGTGGATATTTCCTTTGTCACCGTAAGGTTCTTTACGCTATGAAATACCAAATTGCAGATTTCCAGAAAACTGTGTTAACAAACTGATCACTGAAGAGAAACGTGTAACTCTGTGAGTTGCATTCACACATGGCAATGCAGTTTCTCAGAAGGCTTCTCTTTAGCTATTCTGTGAGGATAATTCCTTTTACTCCCTAACCCTCAATGAGCTCCCAAATATACCTTTGCAGAATCCACGAGAACAGTGTTAGCAAACTGTTCCAAGAAGGGAAGTGTGGAACTTTGTGTGATGAAGTCACACATCAGAAAGAAATCTCTCAGAAAGTTTCTCTGTAGTTATTATGTGAGGACATTTCCTTTTTCACCATGGGACCCTATGGGCTACCAAATATCAATTTCCAGATTCCACAAAAAGAGTGTTAGCAAACTGCTTCTTGAGGCATACTTTGTAACTCTGTGAGATGAATTCACAGATCAGAAAGAAGTTTCTCAGAAAGTTTCTTTCACGTTTTGAACGGATGAAATTTCCTTTATCAGCGTAGGCCTCAATGCGATCCATGGAAGCCTGTTCTCAGCTTCCTCAAAGACAGTGTTAATGGACTGCTCCACGAAACATAAGCGTAATCTCTGTGAGAATGACTTCACAAATCACCAAGAAGTTTCTAAGAAAGCTTCTTTCTACTTTTCATCTGTGGATATTTCCTTTGTCAAGGTAAGGTTCATTGCGCTATGAAATACCAAATGCCAGATTTCCAGAAAACTGTGTTAACAAACTGATCACTGAAGAGAAACGTGTAACTCTGAGAGTTGCATTCGCACATAGCAATGCAGTTTCTCAGAAAGCTTCTCTTTAGTTATTATGTGAGGATAATTCCTTTTTCACCCTAGCCCTCAATGAGCTCCCAAATATACCTTTGCATAATCCACGAGGACAGGGTTCACAAACTGTTCCAAGAAGGATAAGTGTGGAACTCTGTGTGATGAAGTCACACATCAGAAAGCAATCTGTCAGAAAGTTTCTCTGTAGTTATTATGTGAGGACATTTCCTTTTTCACCATGGGTCCCCTATGGGCTACCAAATATCACTTTCCAGATTCCACGAAAAGAGTGTTAGCAAACTGCTTCTTGAGGCATAGTTTGTAACTCTGTGAGATGAATTCACAGATCAGAAAGAAGTTTCTCAGAAAGCCTCTTTCACGTTTTGAACGGATGAAATTTCCTTTATCAGCGTAGGCCTCAATGCGATGCAAGGAAACCCTTCTCAGCTTCCTCAAAGACAGTGTAAAGGGACTGCTCCACGAAACATAAGTGTAACACTGTGAGATGAATTCACACATCACCAAGAAGTTTCTAAGAAAGCTTCTTTCTAGTTTTCATTTGTGGATATTTCCTTTGTCACCGTAAGGTTCATTGCGCTATGAAATACCAAATTGCAGATTTCCAGAGAACTGTGTTAACAAAGTTATCACTGAAGAGAAACATGTAACTCTGTGAGTTGCATTCACACATGGCAATGCAGTTTCTCAGAAGGCTTCTCTTTAGCTATTCTGTGAGGATAATTCCTTTTACTCCCTAACCCTCAATGAGCTCCCAAATATACCTTTGCAGAATCCACGAGAACAGTGTTAGCAAACTGTTCCAAGAAGGGAAGTGTGGAACTTTGTGTGATGAAGTCACACATCAGAAAGAAATCTCTCAGAAAGTTTCTCTGTAGTTATTATGTGAGGACATTTCCTTTTAAACCATGGGCCAATATGGGCTACCAAATATCACTTTCCAGATTCCACGAAAAGAGTGTTAGCAAACTGTTTCTTGAGGCATAGGTTGTAACTCTGTGAAATGAATTCACAGATCAGAAAGAAGTCTTTCACGTTTTGAATGGATGAAATTTCCTTTATCAGCGTAGGCCTCAATGCGATCCAAGGAAGCCCTTCTCAGCTTCCTCAAAGACAGTGTTAATGGACTGCTCCACGAAACATAAGTGTAACTCTGTGAGATGAATTCACACATCACCAAGAAGTTTCCAAGAAAGCTTCTTTCCAGTTTTCATCTGTGGATATATCCTTTGTCAGCGTAAGGTTAATGGCGCTGTGAAATACCAAATTGCAGATTTCCAGAAAACTGTGTTAACAAACTGATAAGTGAAGAGAAACGTGTAACTCTGTGAGTTGCATTCACACATGGCAATGCGGTTTCTCAGAAAGCTTCTCTCTAGTTATTCTGTGAGGATAATTCCTTTTTCACCCTAGCCCTCAATGAGCTCCCAAATATACCTTTGCAGAATCCACGAGAACAGTGTTAGCAAACTGTTCCAAGAAGGGAAGTGTGAAACTCTGTGTGATGAAGTCACACATCAGAAAGCAATCTCTCAGAAAGTTTCTCTGTAGTTATTATGTGAGGACATTTCCTTTTAAACCATGGGCCAATATGGGCTACCAAATATCACTTTCCAGATTCCACGAAAAGAGTGTTAGCAAACTGCTTCTTGAGGCATAGGTTGTAACTCTGTGAGATGAATTCACAGATCAGAAAGAAGTTTCTCAGAAAGCCTCTTTCACGTTTTGAACGGATGAAATTTCCTTTATCAGCGTAGGCCTCAATGCGATGCAAGGAAACCCTTCTCAGCTTCCTCAAAGACAGTGTAAAGGGACTGCTCCACGAAACATAAGTGTAACACTGTGAGATGAATTCACACATCACCAAGAAGTTTCTAAGAAAGCTTCTTTCTAGTTTTCATTTGTGGATATTTCCTTTGTCACCGTAAGGTTCATTGCGCTATGAAATACCAAATTGCAGATTTCCAGAGAACTGTGTTAACAAAGTTATCACTGAAGAGAAACATGTAACTCTGTGAGTTGCATTCACACATGGCAATGCAGTTTCTCAGAAAGCTTCTCTTTAGTTATTATGTGAGGATAATTCCTTTTTCACCCTAGCCCTCAATGAGCTCCCAAATATACCTTTGCAGAATCCACGAGAACAGTGTTAGCAAACTGTTCCAAGAAGGGAAGGGTGAAACTCTGTGTGATGAAGTCACACATCAGAAAGCAATCTCTCAGAAAGTTTCTCTGTAGTTATTATGTGAGGACATTTCCTTTTTCACCATGGGTCCCCTATGGGCTACCAAATATCACTTTCCAGACTCCACGAAAAGAGTGTTAGCAAACTGCTTCTTGAGGCATAGTTTGTAACTCTGCTGAGATGAATTCACAGATCAGAAAGAAGTTTCTCAGAAAGCTTCTTTCACGTATTGAACGGATGAAATTTCCTTTATCAGTGTAGGACTCAATGCGATCCATGAAAGCCCTTCTCAGCTTCCTCAAAGACAGTGTTAATGGACTGCTCCACGAAACATAAGTGTAACTCTGTGAGATGAATTCACACCTCACCAAGAAGTTTCTAAGAAAGCTTCCTTCTAGTTTTCATCTGTGGATATTTCCTTTGTCACCGTAAGTTTCATTGCGATATGAAATACCAAATTGCAGATTTCAAGAAAACTGTGTTAACAAACTGATCACTGAAGAGAAACGTGTAACTCTGTGAGTTGCATTCACACATGGCAATGCAGTTTCTCAGAAAGCTTCTCTTTAGTTATTCTGTGAGGATAATTCCTTTTTCACCCTAGCCCTCAATGAGCTCCCAAATATACCTTTGCAGAATCCACGACAACACGTGTTAGCAATCTGTTCCAAGAAGGAAGGGTGGAACTCTGTGTGATGAAGTCACACATCAGAAAGCAATCTCTCAGAAAGTTTCTCTGTAGTTATTATGTGAGGACATTTCCTTTTTCACCATGGGCCCTATGGGCTACCAAATATCACTTTCCAGATTCCACGAAAAGAGTGTTAGCAAACTGCTTCTTGAGGCATAGGTTGTCACTCCGTGAGATGAATTCACAGATCAGAAAGAAGTTTCTCAGAAAGCTTCTTTCACGTTTTGAACTGATGAAATTTCCTGTATCAGCCTAGGCCCCAATGCGATCCATGGAAGCCCTTCTCAGCTTCCTCACAGACAGTGTTAACGGACTGCTCCACGAAACATAAGTGTAACTCTGTGAGATGAATTCACACATCACCAAGAAGTTTCTAGAAAGCTTCTTTCCAGTTTTCATCTGTGGATATTTCCTTTGTCACCGTAAGGTTCATTGCGCTATGAAATACCAAATTGCAGATTTCCAGAAAACTGTGTTAACAAACTGATCACTGAAGAGAAACGTGTAACTCTGTGAGTTGCATTCACACATGGCAATGCAGTTTCTCAGAAAGCTTCTCTTTAGTTATTATGTGAGGATAATTCCTTTTCACCCTAGCCCTCAATGAGCTCCCAAATATACCTTTGCAGAATCCACGACAACAGTGTTAGCAACTGTTCCAAGAAGGGAAGGGTGGAACTCTGTGTGATGAAGTCACACATCAGAAAGCAATCTCTCAGAAAGTTTCTCTGTAGTTATTATGTGAGGACATTTCCTTTTTCACCATGGGACCCCTATGGGCTACCAAATATCACTTTCCAGATTCCACGAAAAGAGTGTTAGCAAACTGCTTCTTGAGGCATAGGTTGTAACTCTGTGAGATGAATTCACAGATCAGAAAGAAGTTTCTCAGAAAGCTTCTTTCACGTTTTGAACGGATGAAATTTCCTTTATCAGAGTAGGCCTCAATGCGATCCAAGGAAGCCCTTCTCAGCTTCCTCAAAGACAGTGTTAATGGACTGCTCCACGAAACATAAGTGTAACTCTGTGAGATGAATTCACACATCACCAAGAAGTTTCTAAGAAAGCTTCTTTCTAGTTTTCATCTGTGGATATTTCCTTTGTCACCGTAAGGTTCATTGCGCTATGAAATACCAAATTGCAGATTTCCAGAAAACTGTGTTAACAAACTGATCACTGAAGAGAAACGTGTAACTCTGTGAGTTGCATTCACACATGGCAATGCAGTTTCTCGGAAAGCTTCTCTTTAGTTATTCTGTGAGGATAATTACTTTTTCACCCTAGCCCTCAATGTGCTCCCAAATATACCTATGCAGAATCCACGACAACAGTGTTAGCAATCTGTTCCAAGAAGGAAGGGTGGAACTCTGTGTGATGAAGTCTCACATCAGAAAGCAATCACTCAGAAAGTTTCTCTGTAATAACTATGTGAGGACATTTCCTTTTTCACCATGGGCCCCTATCGGCTACCAAATATCACTTTCCAGATTCACGAAAAGAGTGTTAGCAAACTGCTTCCTGAAGTCTAAGTTGTAAGTCTGTGAGATGAACTCACAGATCAGAATGAAGTTTCTCAGAAAGCTTCTATCACGTTTTGAACGGATGAAATTTCCTTTATCAGCTTAGGCATCAATGCGATCCAAGGAAGTCCTTCTCAGGTTCCCCAAAGACAGTGTTAATGGACTGCTCCACGGAACATAAGTGTAACTTTGTGAGATGAATTCACACAGTCTCCAAGAAGTTTCTAAGAAAGCTTCTTTCTAGTTTTCATCTGAGGTTATTTCCTTTGACACCGTTAGCTTCTTTGCACTAAGAAAAATCCCGAGGCAGATTTCCAGGAAACTATGTTAGGAAACTGATCACTGAAGAGAAACGTGTAACTCTGTGAGTTGAATTCATACATCGAAGTGCATTTTCCGAGAAGGCTTCTTTCCAATGTTTTTCTGAAGATATTTCCTCGTTCACCATAGCCCTCAATGAGCTCCCAAATATCACTTTGCAGTATCAATGACAACAGTGTTAGCAAACTGTTCCAAGAAGGGAAGGGTGGAACTCTGTGTGCTGAAGTCACACATCAGAAAGCAATCTCTCAGAAAGCTTTTCTCTAGTTATTATCCGAGGATATTTCCTTTTTCACAATGGGCCCCAATGGACTCCCAAATATCCCTTTGCAGGTTCCACGAAAAGTGAGGTAGCAAACTGCTTCATGAGGCCCAAGTTGTAACTCTGTGAGAAGAATTCACAGATCACAAAGAAGTTTCTCAGAAAGCTTCTTTCTCATTTTTATTGGAAGATATTTCCATTGGCCCCATTGTTTCCAAAGGGTTCCGGAATATCTGTTCTCAGATTCCACACAAGTAGGGCTAGGCCACGGCCCCACGAAATACAGCTGTAACTTACTGAGTTGAATTCACACATCACAAAGCGGTTTCTCAGAAAGCTTCTTTCTTTAGTAAGACGAGGTTATTTGTGGTCTCGGCGCGCCACCGTGTGTCCTATTGCAGATTCTGCGAAAACTCTGCTAGCAAGCTTCTCAGTGAAAACATTCATGGACATCTGTGGGCTGAATTCACTCACAACAAAGAAGTTTCTGAGAATGCTTCTCTGCAAGTTTCTCCGAGGATAGTTCCTTATTCACCATGCGGTTCCACGATATCCAAGACATCACATCTGAGATTCCTCAAAATGAGTGCTAGGAAACTCCCCCGAGAAAGGGTGATATAACACTGTGAAATGAATTCACATATCACAAAGCAGTTTCTCAGAAAGCTTGATTCCGCTTTTTCTTGGAGGATATTTCATTTCTCCTTCTATACTTCAAAGCCATCTGAAATATCACTTCTCGGAATCCACGGAAACAGTCCTAAGAAACGGTTCCAAAAAACACTGGCGTAACTCTGTGAGATGAAGTCACACATCAGAAAGCAATCTCTCAGAACGCTTCTCTCTGGTAATTATCTGAGGACATTTCCTTTTTCACCATGGGCCCCTATGGGCTCCCAAATATCACTCTGCAGATTTCACGAAAAGAGTGTTAGCAAACTGCTTCTTGAGGCATAGGTTGTAACTCTGTGAGATGAATTCACAGATCAGAAAGAAGTTTCTCAGAAAGCTTCCTTCACGTTTTGAACGGATGAAATATCCTTTATCAGCGTAGGCCTCAATGCGATGAAGGAAGCCCTTCTCAGCTTCCTCAAAGACAGTGTTAATGGACTACTCCACGAAACATAAGTGTAACTCTGTGACATGAATTCACACATCACCAAGAAGTTTCTAGGAAAGCTTCTTTCTAGTTTTCATATGTGGATATTTCCTTTGTCACCCTAAGGTTCATTGTGCTATGAAATACCAAATTGCAGATTTCCAGAAAACTGTGTTAACAAACTGATCACTGAAGAGAAACGTGTAACTCTGTGAGTTGCATTCACACATGGCAATGCAGTTTCTCAGAAAGCGTCTCATTAGTTATTATGTGAGGATAATTCCTTTTTCACCCTAGCCCTCAATGAGCTCCCAAATATTCCTTTGCAAAATCCACGAAAACAGTGTTAGTAAACTGTTACAAGAAGGGAAGTGTGGAACTCCGTGTAATGAAGTCACACATCAGAAAGCAATCTCTCAGAAAGTTTTTCTGTAGTTATTATGTGAGGACATTTCCTTTTTCACCATGGGCCCCTATGGAATACCAAATATCACTTATCAGATTCCACGAAAAGAGTGTTAACAAACTGCATCTTGAGGCATAGGTTGTAAATCTGTGAGATGAATTCACAGATCAGAAAGAAGTTTCTCAGAAAGGTTCTTTCACGTATTGAACGGATGAAATTTCCTTTATCATCATAGGCCTCAATGCAATCCTAGGAAGCCCTTCTCAGCTTCTTCAAAGACAGTGTTAATGGACAGCTCCACGACACATAAGTGTAACTCTGTGAGATGAATTCACACATCACCAAGAAGTTTCTAAGAAAGCTTCTTTCTAGTTTTCATCTGAGGATATTTCCTTTCTGACCGTAAGGTTCATTCCGCTATGAAATACCAAATTGCAGATTTCCAGAAAACTCTGTTAACAAACTGATCACTGAAGAGAAACGTGTAACTCTGTGAGTTGCATTCACACATGGCAATGCACTTTCTCAGAAAGGTTCTCTTTAGTTGTTATGTGAGGATAATTCCTTTTTCACCCTAGCCCTCAATGAGCTCCCAAATATACCTTTGCAGAATCCACGACAACAGTGTTAGCAAACTATTCCAAGAAGGGAAGGGTGGAACTCTGTGTGATGAAGTCACACATCGGAAAGCAATCTCTCAGAAAGTTTCTCTGTAGTTATTATGTGAGGACATTTCCTTTTTCACCATGGGCCCCTATGGGCTACCAAATATCACTTTCCAGATTCCATGAAAAGAGTGTTAGCAAACTGCTTCTTGAGGCATAGCTTGTAACTCTGTGAGAAGAATTCACAGATCAGAAAGAAGTTTCTCAGAATGCTTCTTTCACGTTTTGAACAGATGAAATTTCCTTTATCAGTGTAGGCCTCAATGCGATCCAAGGAAGCCCTTCTCAGCTTCCTCAAAGACAGTGTTAATGGACTGCTCCACGCAACGTTAGTGTAACTCTGTGGGATGAATTCACACATCACCAAGCCGTTTCTAAGAAAGCTTTTTCTAGTTTTCATCTGTGGATATTTCCTTTGTCACCGTAAGGTTCATTGTGCTATGAAATACCAAATTGCAGATTTGCCAAAAACTGTGTTAACAAACTGATCACTGACGAGAAACCTGTAACTCTGTGAGCTGCATTCACACATGGCAATGCAGTTTCTCGGAAAGCTTCTCTTTAGTTATTATGTGAGAATAATTCCTTTTTCACCCAAGCCCTCAAAGAGCTCCCAAATACACCTTTGCAGAATCCACGAGAACAGTGTTAGCAAACTGTTACAAGAAGGGAAGTGTGGAACTCCGTGTGATGAAGTCACACATCAGAAAGCAATCTCTCAGAAAGTTTCTCTGTAGTTATTATGTGAGGACGTTTCCTTTTTCACCATGGGCCCCTATGGGCTACCAAATATCACTTTCCAGATTCCACGAAAAGAGTGTTAGCAAACTGCTTCTTGAGGCATAGGTTGTAACTCAGTGAGATGAATTCACAGATCAGAAAGAAGTTTCTCAGAAAGCTTCTTTCATGTTTTGAATGGATGAAATTTCCTTTTTCAGCGAAGGCCCCAATGTGATCCATAGAAGCCCTTCTCAGGTTCCTCAAGGACAGTTTTAATGGAATGCTCCACGAAACATAAGTGTAACTCTGTGAGATGAATTCACACATCACCAAGAAGTTTCTAAGAAAGCTTCTTTCTAGTTTTCATCTGAGGATATTTCCTTTGTCACCGTCAGCTTCATTGCGCTATGAAGTATCTAATTGCAGATTTCCAGAAAACTGTGTTAACAAACTGATCACTGAAGAGAAACATGTAACTCTCTGAGTTTCATTCACTCATGGCAATGCAGTTTCTCAGAAGCCTTCTTTCCAGTTTTTATCTGAGGATATTTCCTTTTTCACCATAACCCTCAATGAGCTCCCAAATATACCTTTGCAGAATCCACGACAGCAGTGTTAACAAACTGTTCCAAGAAGGGAAGGGTGGAACTCTGTGTGATGAAGTCACATATCAGAAAGCAATCTCTCAGAAAGTTTCTCTCCAGTTCTTATTTTAGGATATTTCTTTTTTCACCATGGGCCCCTAGGTGCTCCCAAATATCACTTTTCAGAATCCACGACAACAGTGTTAGCAAACTGTTCCAAGAAGGGAAGGGTGGAGCTCTGTGTGATGAAGTCACATATCAGAATGCAATCTCTCAGAAAACTTCTCTCTAGTTCTTATGTGAGGATACTTCTTTTTTCACCATGGGCCCCCAATGGCTCCCAAATATCACTTTACAGAATCCAGGACAACAGTGTTAGCAAACTGTTCCAAGAATGGAAGGGTGGAAATCTGTGTGATGAAGTCACACATCAGAAAGCAATCTCTCCGAAAGCTTCTCTCTAGTTATTATGTGAGGATATTTCCTTTTTCACCATGGGGCCCCATGGGCTTCCAAATATGACTTTGCATTTTCCACGAAAAGAGTGTTAGCAAATTGCTTCCTGAGGTCTATGTTGTAAGTTTGTGAGATGAACTCACTGATCAGAAAGACGATTCTCAGAAAGCTTCTTTCACGTTTTGAACCATGAAGTTTCCTTTATCAGCGTTGGCCTCAATGCGATCCAAAGAATCCCTTCTCAGCTTCCTTATAGACAGTGTTAATGGACTGCTCCACGAAACATAAGTGTAACTCTGTGAGATGAATTCACACATCACCAAGAAGTTTCTCATAGAGCTTCTTTCTAGTTTTCATATGAGGATATTTCCTTTTACAGCAAGGGCCCCTATGGGCTCCCAAATATCACTTTGCAGTTTCCAAGAAAAGAGTGTTAGCAAACTGCTTCCTGAGGTCTAAGTTGTAAGTCTGAGAGATGAACTCACTGAACAGAAAGAAGTTTCTCAGAAAGCTTCTTTCACCTTTTGAACTGATGAAATTGCCTTTATCAGTGTAGGCTTCAATGCGATCCAAAGAAGCACTTCTGAGCTTCCTCAAAGACAGTGTTAATGGACTGCTCCACGAAACATAAGTGTAATTATGTGAGAAGAATTCACGCATCACCAAGAAGTTTCCAAGAATGCTTCTTTTTTAGTTTTCATCTGAGGATATTTCCTTTGTCACCGTAAGCTTCATTACGCTATGAAGTATCTAATTACAAATTTCCAGAAAACTGTGTTAACAAACTGATCACTGAAGAGAAACGTGTAACTCTGTGAGTTGCATTCATACATAGAAATGCAGATTCGCAGAAGGCTTCTTTCCAGTTTTAATCTGAGGATATTTCCTTTTTCACCATAGCCCTCAAAGAGCTCCCAAATATCACTTTGCAGAATCCACGACAACGGTTTTAGCAAACTGTGCCACGAAGGGATGGGTGGAACTCTGTGTGATGAAGTCACATATCAAAAAGTAATTTCTCAGAAAGTTTCTCTTTAGTTTTTATGTTAGGATACTTTGTTTTTCACCATGGGAACCTACGGGCTCCAAAATGTAACTTTGCAGAGTCCACGACAACAGTGTTAGCAAACTCTTCCAAGAAGGGAAGGGTGGAACTCTGTGTGCTGAAGTCACACATCAGAAAGCAATCTCTCAGAAAGGATCTCTCTAGTTATTATGTGAGGATATTTCCTATATCACCGTGGGCATCTATGGGCTCCCAAATATGACTTTGCAGTTTCCACAGAGAGTGTTAGCAAACTGCTTCCCAAGGTCTAGGTTTCAAGTGTTTGAGATTAACTCACTGATCACAAGGAAGTTTCTCAGAAAGCGTCCTTCACGTTTTGAACTGATGAAATTTCCTTTATCACCGTCGGCCTCAATGCGATCCAAAAAAGCCCTTCTCATTTTCCTCAAAGACAGTGTTAATCTACTGCTCCACGAAACATAAGTGTAACTCTGTGAGATATATTCACACATCACCAAGAAGTTTCTAAGAACGCTTCTTTCTAGTTTTCATCTGAGGATATTTCCTTTGTCACCGTAAGCTTCACTGCACTATGAAGTATCTAATTGCAGATTTCCAGAAAACTGTGTTAACAAACTGATCACTGAACAGAAATGTGTAACTGTGTGAGTTGCATTCACACATGGCAATGCAGTTTCTCAGAAGGCTTCTTTCCAGTTTTAATCTGAGGATATTTCGTTTTTCACCGTAGCCCTCAATGAGCTTCCAAATATCACTTTGCAGAATCCACGAAAACAGTGTTAGCAAACTGTTCCAAGAAGGTAAGGGTGCAACTCTGTGTGATGAAGTCACATATCAGAAAGCAATCTCTCAGAAAGCTTCTCCCTAGTTCTTATGTGAGGATACTTCTTTTTTCACCATGGGTCCTTATGGGCTCCTAAATATCACTTTGCAAAATCCACGACAACAGTGTTACCAAACTGTTCCAAGAAGGGATGGGTGGAACTCTGTGTGATGAAGTCACACATCAGAAAGCAATCTCGCAGAAAGCTTCTCTGTACTTATTACGTGAGGATATTTCCTTTTTCACCATGGGCCCCTATGGGCTCCCAAATATCACTTTGCAGTTTCCACGAAAAGAGTGTTAGCAGACTGCTCCTGAGGTCTAAGTTGTAAGTCTGTGAGATGATCTCAGTGATCAGAAAGAAGTTTCTCAGAAAATTTCTTTCACGTTTTGAAGTGATGAAACTTCCTTAATCAGCGTAGGCCTCAATGCTATCAGAGGAAGCTCTTCTCAGGTTCCTCAAAGACAGTGTTTTTGGACTGCTCCACGAAACATAAGTGTAACTCTGTGAGATGAATTCACACATCACCAAGAAGTTTCTACGAAAGCCTCTTTCAAGTTTTCATCTGAAGATATTTGCTTTGTCACCGTAAGCTTCATTGCGCTATGAAGTATCTAATTGCAGGTTTCCAGAAAACGGTGTTAACAAACTGATCACGGAAGAGAAACGTGTAACTCTGTGAGTTGCATTCACACGTGGCAATGCAGTTTCTCAGATAGCTTCTCTTTAGTTATCATGTGAGGAAAATTCCTTTTTCACCCTAGCCCTCAATGAGCTCGCAAATATACCTTCGCAGAATCCACGAAAACAGTGTTAGCAAACTGTTCCAAGAAGGGAAGGGTGGAACTCTGTGTGATGAAGTCAAACATCAGAAAGCAAGCTCTCAGTAAGTTTCTCTGTAGTTATTATGTGAGGACATTTCCTTTTTCACCATGGGCCCCTATGGGCTACCAAATATCACTTTCCAGATTCCACGAAAAGAGTGTTAGCAAACTGCTTCCTGAAGTCTAAGTTATAAGTCTGTGAGATGAACTCACAGATCAGAAAGAAGTTTCTCAGAAAGCTTGTTTCACGTTTTGACGGATGAAATTTCCTTTATCAGCCTTGGCCTCAATGCTATCCAAGGAAGCCCTTCTCAGCTTCCTCAAAGACAGTGTTAATGGACTGCTCCACGAAATATAAGTGTGACTCTGTGAGGTGAATTCACACATCACCAAGAAGTTTCTAAGAAAGCTTCTTTCTAGTTTTCATCTGTGGATATTTCCTTTGTCACCGTAAGGTTCATTGCGCTATGAAATACCAAATTGCAGATTTCCAGAAAACTGTTAACAAACTGATCACTGAAGAGAAACGTGTAACTCTGTGAGTTGCATTCACACATGGCAATGCAGTTACTCAGACAGCTTCTCTTTAGTTATTATGTGAGGATAATTCCTATTTCACCCTAGCCCTCATTGAGCTCCCAAATATACCTTTGCAGAATCCACGAGAGCAGTGTTAGCAAACTGTTCCAAGAAGGGAAGGGTGGAAATCTGTGTGATGAAGTCACACATCAGAAAGCAATGTCTCAGAACGCTTCTCTGTAGTTTTTATGTGAGGATACTTCCTTTTCCACTGTGGGCCCCAGTGGGCTCCCAAATATCACTTTGCAGAATCCACGAAAACAGTGTTAGCAAACTGTTCCAAGAAGGGAAGGGTGGAACTCTTTGTGATGAAGTCCCACATCAGAAATCAATCTCTCAGAAAGCTTCTCTCTAGTTATTATGCGAGGATATTTCCTTTTTTACCATAGGCCCCAATTGGCTCCCAAATATGACTTTGCAGTTTCCACGAAAAGAGTGTTAGCAAACTGCTTCCTGAGATCTATGTTGTAAGTCTGTGATATGAACTCAGTGATCAGAAAGAAGTTTCTCAGAAAGCTTCTTTCACGATTTGAACTGATGAAATTTCCTTTATCAGCGTATGCCTCAATGCGATCCAAGGAAGCCCTTCTCAGCTTCCTCAAAGACAGTGTCAATGGACTGCTCCACGAAACATAAGTGTAACTCTGTGAGATGAATTCACACATCACCAAGAAGTTTCTAAGAAAGCTTCTTTCTAGTATTCATCTGAGGATATTTCCTTTGTCTCCGTAAGCTTCATTGCGCTAATTATCTATTTGCAGTTTCCAGAAAACTGTGTTAACACACTGATCACTGAGGAAAAACGTGTAACTCTGTGAGTTGCATTCACCCATGGCAATGCAGTTTCTCAGAAGGCTTCTTTGCAGTTTTAATTTGAGGATATTTCCTTTTTCACCATAGGCGTCAATGAGCTCCCAAATATCAATTTGCAGAATCCACGACAACAGTGTTAGCAAACTGTTCCAAGAAGGGAAAGGTGGAACTCTGTGTGATGAAGTCACATAACAGAAAGCAATCTCTCAGAAAGCTTCTCTCTAGTTCTTATGTGAAGATACTTCTTTTTACAGAATGGACCTCTATGGGCTCCCAAATGTCAGTTTGCGAATCCATGAAAACAGTGTTAGCAAACTGTTCCAAGAAGGGAAGGGTGGAACTCCGTGTGATGAAGTCACACATTAGAAAGCAATGTCTCTGAAAGCTTCTTTCTAGTTATTATGTGAGGATATTTCCTTTTTTGCCATGGGCCCATATTGGCTCCCAAATAGGACTTTGCAGTTTCCACGAAAAGAGTGTTAGCAAACCGCTTCCTGACATCTAAGTTGTAAGTCTGTGAGATGAATTCACTGATCAGAAAGAAGTTTCTCATTAAGCTTCTATCACGTTTTGAACTGATGAAATTTCCTTTATCAGCGTAGGCCTCAAGGCGATCCAAAGAAGCCCTTCTCAGGTCCCTCAAAGACAGTGTTAATGGACTGCTTCACGAAACATAAGTGTAACTCTGTGAGATGTATTCACACATCACCAAGAAGTTTCTAAGAAAGCTTCTTTCTGGTTTTCATCTGATGATATTTCCTTTGTCACCATAAGCTTCATTGCGCTATGAAGTATCTAATTGGAGATTTGCAGAAAACTCTGTTATCAAACTGACCACTGAAGAGAAACGTGTAACTGTGTGAGTTGCATTAACACATGGCAATGCAGTTTCTCAGAAGGCTTCTTTACAGTTTGAATCTGAGGATATTTCCTTTTTCACCATTCCCCTCAAACAGCTCTGGAATATCACTTTGCAGAATCCACGACAACAGTGTTAGCAAAGTGTGCCAAGAAGGGAAGGGTGGAACTCTGTGTGAAGAAGTCACACATCAGAAAGCAATCTCTCAGAAAGCTTCTCTCTAGTTATTATGTGAGGATATTTCCTTTTTCACCATGGGCCCCTATTGGCTCCCAAATATGAGCTTTGCAGTTTCCACGAAAAGAGTTTTAGCAAACTGCTTTCTGAGGTCTATGTTGTAAGTCTGTGAGATGAAATCACTGATCAGAAAGAATTTTCTCAGAAAGCTTCTTTCACGTTTTGACCTGATGAAATTTCCTTTATCAGCATAGGCCTCAAAGCGATCCAAATAAACCATTCTCAGCTTCCTCAAAGATAGTGTTAATGGCCTATTCCACGAAACATAAATGTCACTCTTTGAGAATAATTCACACATCACCAAGAAGTTTTTATGAAAGCTTATTTCTTGTTTTCCTCTGAGGATATTTCCGTTGTTACCATGAGCTTCATTGCACTATGAAGTATCTAATTTCAGATTTCCAGAAAACTGTGTTAACAAACTGATCACTGAAGAGAAACGTGTAACTCTGTGAGTTGCATTCACACATGGCAATGCAGTTTCTCAGAAGGCTTCTTTCCACTTTTAATCTGAGGATATTTCCTTTTTCACCATAGCCCTTAATGAGCTCCCAAATATCACTTTGCAGAATCCACGACAACAGTGTTAGCAAACTGTTCCAAGAAGGGAAGGGTGGAACTCTGTGTGATGAAGTCACACATCAGAAAGCAATCTCTCAGAAAGCTTCTCTCTAGTTACTATGTGACTATATTTCCTTTTTCACCATGGGCCCCTATGGGCTCCAAAATATGATTGCAGTTTCCATGAAAATAGTGTTAGCAAACTGCTTCCTGAGGTCTATGTTGTAAGTCTGTGAGATGAACTCACTGATCAGAAAGAATTTTCTCAGAAAGCTTCTTTCACGTTTTAACCTGATGAAATTTCCTTTATCAGCATAGGCCTCAAAGCGATCCAAATAAACCCTTCTCAGCTTCCTCAAAGACAGTGTTAATGGACTGCTCCACGATACGTAAGTGTAACTCTGTGAGATGAATTCAAACATCACCAAGAAGTTGCTAAGAAAGCTTCTTTCTCGTTTTCATCTGAGGATATTTCCTTTGTCACCGTAAGCTTCATTGCGCTATGAATTATCTAATTTCACATTTCAAGAAAACGGTGTTAACAAACTGATCACTGAAGAGTAACGTGTAACTCTCTGATTTGCTTTCACAGATGGCAATTCAGTTTCTCAGAAGGCTTCTTTCCAGTTTGAATCTGAGGATATTTCCTTTTTCACCATAGCCCTCAAACAGCTCCGGAATATCACTTTGCAGAATCCACGACAACAGTGTTAGCAAACTGTTCCAAGAAGTTAAGGGTGGAACTCTGTGTGATGAAGTCACACATCAGAAGGCAGTCTCTCAGAAAGCTTCTCTCTAGTTATTATGTGAGGATATTTCCTTTTTCACCATGGGCCCCTATGGGCAGCCAAATATGACTTTGCAGTTTCCAGGAAAAGAGTGTTAGCAAACTGCTTCCTGAGGTCTATGTTGTAAGCATGTGAGATGAACTCACTGATTCGAAAGAAGTTTCTCAGAAAGCTTCTCTCACGTTTTGAACTGACGAAATTTCCTTTATCAGCGTTGCCCTCAATGCGATCCAAAGATGCCCTTCTCAGCTTCCTCAAAGACAGTGTGTATGTCTAGGAAACATATGTGTAAGTCTGTGAGATGACTTCACACATCACCAAGAAGTTTCTAAGAAAGCTTCTTTCTAGATATCATCTGAGGAAATTTCCTTTGTCACCGTAAGATTCATTGTGCTTTGAAGTATCTAATTGCAGATTTGCAGAAAACTGTGTTAACAACCTGATCACTGAAGAGAAACGTGAAACTCTGTGAGTTGCATTGACACATGCCAAAGCAGTTTCTCAGAATTCTTCTTTCCAGTTTTAATCTGAGGATATTTCCTTTTTCACCTTAGCCCTCAATGAGTTCCGCAATGTCATTTTGCAGTATCCACGACAACAGTGTTAGCAAACTGTAACAAGAAGGGAAGGCTGGAACTCGGTGTGATGAAGTGACACATGAGACAGCAATCTCTCAGAAAGCTTCTCTCTAGTTATTCTGTTACGATATTTCCTTTTTCACCATGGGTCACTATGGGCTCCCAAATATCATTTTGCAGTTTCCACGAAAAGGGTGTTAGCAAACTGCTTCCTGAGGTCTACGTTTAAGTCTGTGAGATGAACTCACTGATCAGAAAGAAGTTTCTCAGAAAGCTTCTTTCACGTTGTGAACTGATGAAATTTCCTTTATCAGCGTAGGCCTCAATGCGTTCCAATGAAGCCCTTCTCAGGTTCCTCAAGGACAGTGTTAATGCCTGCTCAACGAAACATAAGTGTAACTCTGTGAGATGAATTCACACATCACCACGAAGTTTCTAAGATAACTTATTTCTAGTTTTCATCTGAGGACATTTCCCTGGTCACCGGAAGCTTCCTTGCGCTATGAAGTATCTAATTGCAGATTTCCATAAAACTGTGTTAACAAACTGATCACTGAAGAGAAACGTGTAACTCTGTGAGTTGCATTCACAGAGTTGCATTCAGAAAGCTTGTCTCTAGTTCTTATGTGAGGATACTTCCTTTTTCACCCAGAGCCGCTATGGGCTCCCAAATATCACTTTGCAGAATCCACGACAACAGTGTTAGCAAACTGTTCCAAGAAGGGAAGGGTGAAACTCTGTGTGATGAAGTCACATATCAGAAAGCAATCTCTCAGAAATGTACTCTCTAGTTCTTATTGGGATACTTCTTTTTTCACAATGGGCCACTATGGGCTCCCAAATGTCACTTTGCAAAGCCGCGACAACAGTGTTAGCAAACTGTTCCAAGAAGGGAAGGATGGAACTCTGTGTGATGAAGTCACACATCAGAAGCAATCTCTCAGAAAGCTTCTCTCTAGTTATTGTATGAGGATATTTCCGTTTTCACCATGGGCCCCTATGGGCTCCCAAATATGACTTTGCCTTATCTAGGAAAAGAGTGTTAGCCAACTGCTTCCTGAGGTCTATGTTGTAAGTCTGTGAGGCGAACTCACTGATCAGAAAGTAGTTTCTCAGAAAGCTTCTTTCACGTATTGAACTGATGAAATTTCCTCTATCAGCGTAGGCCTCAAAGTGATCCAAAGAAGCCCTTCTCAGCTTCCTCAATGACAGTGTTAGTGGACTGCTCCACGAATCGTAAGTGTAACTCTGTGAGATGAACTCACACATCACCAAGAAGTTTCTAAGAAAGTTTCTTTCCAGTTTTCATCTGAGGATATTTCCTGTGTCACCGTAAGCTTCATTGCGCAATGAAATAACCAATTGCAGATTTCCAGAATACTGTGTTAACAAACTGATCACTGAAGAGAAACGTGTATCTCTGTGAGTTACATTCACACATGGCAATGCTGTTTCTCAGAAGGCTTTTTTCCAGTTTTGATCTGAGGATATTTCCTTTTTCACCATAGCCCTCAAAGAGGTCCGAAATATGACTTTGCAGAATCCACGATAACCATGTTACCAAACTGTTACAAGAAGGGAAGGGTGGAAATCTGTGTGATGAAATCGCACATCGGAAAGCAATCTCTCAGAAAGCTTCTGTCTAGTTATTATATGAGGACATTTCCTTTTTCACCATGGGCCCCTATGGTCTCCCAAATATGACTTTGAGGTTTCCACATAAAGAGTTTTAGCAGACTGCTTCCTGAGGTCTATGTTGTAAGCTTGTGAGATGAACTCACTGATCAGAAAGAAGTTTCTCAGAAAGCTTCTTTCACGTTTTGAACTGATGAAATTTCCTTTATCAGCGTAGGCCTCAATGCGATCCAAGGAAGCCCTTCTCAGGTTCCCCAAAGACAGTGTTAATGGACTGCTCCACGAAACATACGTGTAACTCTGTGAGATGAATTCACACATCCCCAAGAAGTTTCTAGGAAAGCTTTTTTCTATTTTTCATCTGAGGATAATTCTCTATCACCGTAAACTTCATTGTGCTATGAAGTATCTAATTGCAAATTTCCCTAAAACTGTGTTAACAAACTGATCACTGAAGAGAAACGTGTAACTCTGTGAGTTGCATTCACACATGGCAATGCAGTTTCTCAGAAGGCTTCTTTCCAGTTTTAACCTGAGGATATTTCCTTTTTCACCAAAGCCCTCAATGAGCTCCCAAATATCACGTTGCAGAACCCACGACAACAGTGTTAGCAAACTGTTCCAAGAAGTGAAGGGTGGAACTCTGTGTGATGAAGTCACATATCAGAAAGCAATCTCTCAGAAAGATTCTCTCTAGTTCTTATTTGAGGATACTTCTTTTTTCACCAAGGGCCCCTATGGGCTCAAAAATATCACTTTGCAGAATCCACGACAACAGTGTTAGCAAACTGTTCCAAGAAGGGAAGGGTGGAACTCTGTGTGATGATGTCACCCATCAGAAAGCAATCTCTCAGAAAGCTTCTCTCTAGTTATTATGTGAGTATATTTCCTTTTTCACCATGGGCCCCTATGGGCTCCCAAATATGACTTTGCAATTTCCAGGAAAAGAGTGTTACCAACCTTCTTCCTGAGGTCTATGTTTTAAGTCTGTGAGATGAACTCACTGATCAGAAAGAAGTTTCTCAGAAAGCTTCTTTCACGTTTTGAACTTTTGAAATTTCCTTTATCAGCGTAGGCCTCAATGCGATCCAAAGAAGCCTTTCTCAGGTTCCTCAAAGACAGTGTTAATGAACTGCCCCACGAAACATAAGTGTAACTCTGTGAGATGAATTCACACATCACCAAGGAGTTTCTAAGAAAGCTTCTTTCTAGTTTTCATCTGTGGATATTTCCTTTGTCACCGTAAGCTTCATTGCGCAATGAAGTATCTAATTGCAGATTTCCAGAAAACTGTGTCAACAAACTGATCACTGAAGAGAAACGTGTAACTCTGTGAATTGTATTCACGCATGGCAATGCAGTTTCTCATAAGGCTTCTTTCCAGTTTTAATTTGAGGATATTTCCTTTTTCACCATAGCCCTCATTGAGCTCCCAATTATCACATTGCAGAATCCACGACAACAGTGTTAGCAAACTGTTCCAAGAAGGGAAGGATGGAACTCTGTGTGATGAAGTCACACATCAGAAAGCAATCTCTCAGAAAGCTTCTCTCTAGTTATTATATGAGGATATTTCCGTTTTCACCATGGGCCCCTAAGGGCTCCCAAATATGACTTTGCAGTATCTAGGAAAAGAGTGTTAGCCAACTGCTTCCTGAGGTCTATGTTGTAAGTCTGTGAGGCTGAACTCACTGATCAGAAAGAAGTTTCTCAGAAAGCTTCTTTCACGTTTTGAACTGATGAAATTTCCTTTATCAGCGTAGGCCTCAATGTGATCCAAAGAAGCCCTTCTCAGCTTCCTCAATGACAGTGTTAAGTGGACTGCTCCACGAATCATAAGTGTAACTCTGTGAGATGAACTCACACATCACCAAGAAGTTTCTAAGAAAGCTTCTTTCTCAGTTTTCATCTGAGGATATTTCCTTTGTCACCAGTAAGGCTTCATTGCGCTATGAAATACCAATTGCAGATTTCCAGAAAACTGTGTTAACAAACTGATCACTGAAGAGAAACGTGTAACTCTGTGAGTTGCATTCACACATGGCAATGCAGTTTCTCAGAAGGCTTCGTTACAGTTTTAATCTGAGGATATTTCCTTTTTCACCATAGCCCTCAATGAGCTCCCAAATATCACTTTGCAGAATCCACTAGAAAAGTGTTACCAACTGTTCCAAGAAGGGAAGGGTGGAACTCTTTGTGATGAAGCCACACATCAGAAAGCAATCTCTCAGAAAGTTTCTCTGTAGTTATTATGTGAGGACATTTCCTTTTTCACCCTGGGCCCCTATGGCCTACCAAATATCATTTTCCAGATTCCACGAAAAGAGTGTTAGCAAACTGCTTCTTGATGCATAGGTTGTAACTCTGTGAGATGAATTCACAGATCAGAAAGAAGTTTCTCAGAAAGCTTCTTTCACGTTTTGAACGGATGAAATTTCGTTTATCAGCATGGGCCTTAATGCGATCCAAGGCAGCCCTTCTCAGCTTCCTCTAAGACAGTGTTAATGGACTGCTCCACGAAACATAAGTGTAACTCTGTGAGATGAATTCACACATCACCAAGAAGTTTCTAAGAAAGCTTCTTTCTAGTTTTCATCTGTGGATATTTCCTTTCTCACCGTAAGGTTCATTGCGCTATGAAATACCAAATTGCAGAATTCCAGAAAACTGTGTTAACAAACTGATCACTGAAGAGAAACGTGTAACTCTGTGAGTTGCATTCACACATGGCAATGCAGTTTCTCAGAATGCTTCTCTTTAGGTATTATGTGAGGATAATTCCTTTTTCACCCTAGCCCTCAATGAGCTCCCAGATATACCTTCGCAGAATCCAAGACAACACTGTTAGCAAACTGTTCCAAGAAGGAAAGGGTGGAACTCTGTGTGATGAAGTCACACATCGGAAAGCAATCTCGCAGAAAGTTTCTCTGTAGTTATTATGTGAGGACATTTCCTTTTTCATCATGGGCCCCTATGGGCTACCAAATATCACTTTCCAGATTCCACGAAAAGAGTGTTAGCAAACTGCTTCTTGAGGCATAGGTTGTAACTCTGTGAGATGAATTCACAGATCAGAAAGAAGTTTCTCAGAAAGCTTCTTTCAAGTTTTGACAGGATGAAATTTCCTTTATCAGCGTAGGCCTCAATGCGATCCAAGGAAGCCCTTCCCAGCTTCCTCAAAGACAGTGTTAATGGACTGCTCCACGAAACATAAGTGTAACTCTGTGAGATGAATTCACACATCACAAAGAAGTTTCTAAAAAAGCTTCTTTCTAGTTTTCATCTTTGGATATTTCCTTTGTCACCGTGAGGTTCACTGCGCTATGAAATACCAAATTGCAGATTTCCAGAAAACTGTGTTAACAAACTGATCACTGAAGAGAAACGCGTAATTCTGTGAGTTGCATTCACTCATGGCATTGCAGTTTTTCGGAAAGCTTCTCCTTACTTATTCTGTGTGGATAATTCCTTTTTCACCCTAGCCCTCAAAGAGCTCCAAAATATACCTTTGCAGAATCCACGAGAACAGTGTTAGCAAACTGTTCCAAGAAGGGAAGGGGGGAACTCTGTGTGATGAAGTCACACATCAGAAAGCAATCTCTGAGAAAGTTTCTCTGTAGTTATTATGTGAGGTCATTTCATTTTTCACCATGGGCCCCTATGGACTTCCAAATATCACTTTCCAGATTCCACGAAAAGAGTGTTAGCAAACAGCTTCTTGAGGCATAGGTTGTAACTCTGTGAGATGAATTCACAGCTCAGAAAGAATTTTCTCAGAAAGCTTCTTTCACGTTTTCAACGGATGAAATTTCCTTTATCAGCGTAGGCCTCAATGCGATCCAAGGAAGCCCTTCTCAGCTTCCTCCAAGACAGTGTTAATGGACTGCTCAACGAAACATAAGTGTAACTCTGTGAGATGAATTCACACATCACCAAGAAGTTTCCAAGAAAGCTTCTTTCCAGTTTTCATCTGTGGATATTTCCTTTGACAGCGTAAGGTTCATGGCACTATGAAATACCAAATTGCAGATTTCCAGAAAACTGTGTTAAGAAACTGACAACTGAAGAGAAACCTGTAACTCTGTGAGTTGCATTCAAACATGGCAATACGTTTTCTCAGAAAGCTTCTCTTTAGTTATTCTGTGAGGATAATTCCTTTTTCACCCTAGCCCTCAATGAGCTCCCAAATATACCTGTGCAGAATCCACGAGAACAGTGTTAGCAAACTGTTCCAAGAAGGGAAGGTTGGAACTCGGTGTGATGAAGTCTCAGATCAGAAAGCAATCTCTCAGAAAGTTTCTCTGTAGTTATTATGTGAGGACATTTCCTTTTTCACCATGGGCCCCTATGGGCTACCAAATATCACTTTCCAGATTCCACGAAAAGAGTGTTAGCAAACTGCTTCTTGAGGCATAGGTTGTAACTCTGTGAGATGAATTCACAGATCAGAAAGAAGTTTCTCAGAAAGCTTCTTTCACGTTTTGAACGGATGAAATTTCCTTTATCAGCGTAGGCCTCAATGCGATCCAAGGAAGCCCTTCTCAGCTTCCTCAAAGACAGTGTTAATGGACTGCTCCACGAAACATAAGTGTAACTCTGTGAGATGAATTCACACATCACCAAGAAGTTTCTAAGAAAGCTTCTTTCTCAGTTTTCATCTGTGGATATTTCCTTTGTCACCGTAAGGTTCATTGCGCTATGAAATACCAAATTGCAGATTTCCAGAAAACTGTGTTAACAAACTGATCACTGAAGAGAAACGTGTAACTCTGTGAGTTGCATTCACACATGGCAATGCAGTTTCTCAGGAAAGCTTCTCTTTAGTTATTATGTGAGGATAATTCCTTTTTCACCCTAGCCCTCAATGAGCTCCCAAATATACCTTTGCAGAATCCACGAGAACAGTGTTAGCAAACTGTTCCAAGAAGGGAAGGGTGGAACTCTGTGTGATGAAGTCACACATCAGAAAGCAATCTCTCAGAAAGTTTCTCTGTAGTTATTATGTGAGGACATTTCCTTTTTCACCATGGGCCCCTATGGGCTACCAAATATCACTTTCCAGATTCCACGAAAAGAGTGTTAGCAAACTGCTTCTTGAGGCATAGGTTGTAACTCTGTGAGATGAATTCACAGATCAGAAAGAAGTTTCTCAGAAAGCTTCTTTCACGTTTTGAATGGATGAAATTTCCTTTATCAGCGTAGGCCTCAATGCGATCCAAGGAAGCCCTTCTCAAGCTTCCTCAAGACAGTGTTAATGGACTGCTCCACGAAACATAAGTGTAACTCTGTGAGATGAATTCACACATCACCAAGAAGTTTCTAAGAAAGCTTCTTTCCATTTTTCATCTGTGGATATTTCCTTTGTCACCGTAAGGTTCATTGCGCTATGAAATACCAAATTGCAGATTTCCAGAAAACTGTGTTAACAAACTGATCACTGAAGAGAAACCTGTAACTCTGTGAGATGCATTCACACATGGCAATGCTGTTTCTCAGAAAGCTTCTCTTTAGTTGTTCTGTGAGGATAATTCCTTTTTCACCCTAGCCCTCAATGAGCTTCCAAATATACCTTTGCAGAATCCACGAGAACACTGTTAGCAAACTGTTCCAAGAAGGGAAGGGTTGAACTCTGTGTGATGAATTCACACATCAGAAAGCAATCTCTCAGAAAGTTTCTCTGTTGTTATTATGTGAGGGCATTTCCTTTTTCACCATGGGTCCCTAAGGGCTACCAAATGTCACTTTCCAGATTCCACGAAAAGAGTGTTAGCAAACTGCTTCTTGAGGCATAGGTTGTTACTCGGTGAGATGAATTCACAGATCAGAAAGAAGTTTCTCAGAAAGCTTCTTACACGTTTTGAACGGATGAAATTTCCTTTATCAGCGTAGGCCTCAATGCGATCCAAGGAAGCCCTTCTCAGCTTCCTCAAAGAGAGTGTTAATGGACTGCTCCATGAAACATAAGTGTAACTCTGTGAGATGAATTCACACATCACGAAGATATTTCTAGGAAAGCTTCTTTCCAGTTTTCATCTGTGAATATTTCCTTTGTCACCGTAAGGTTCACTGCGCTATGAAATACCAATTTGCAGATTTCCAGAAAACTGTGTTAACAAACTGATCACTGAAGAGAAACGTGTAACTCTGTGAGTTGCATTCACACATGGCAATGCGGTTTCTCAGAAAGCTTCTCTTTAGTTATTATGTGAGGATGATTCCTTTTCCACCCTAGCCCTCAATGAGCTCCCAAATATACCTTTGCAGAATCCACAACAACAGTGTTAGCAAACTGTTCCAAGAAGGGAAGGGTGGAACTCTGTGTGATGAAGTCTCACATCAGAAAGCAATCTCTCAGAAAGTTTCTCTGTAGTTATTATGTGAGGACGTTTCCTTTTTCACCATGGGCCACTATGGGCTACCAAATATCACTTTCCAGATTGCACGAAAAGAGTGTTAGCAATCTGCCTCTTGAGGCAAAATTTGTAACTCTGTGAGATGAATTCACAGATCAGAAAGAAGTTTCTCAGAACGCTTCTTTCACGTTTTGAATGGATGAAATTTCCTTTATCACCGTAGGCCTCAATGCGATCCAAGGAAGCCCTTCTCAGCTTCCTCAAAGATAGTGTTAATGGACTGCTCCACGAAACATAAGTGTAACTCTGTGAGATGAATTCACCCATCACCAAGAAGTTTCTAAGAAAGCTTTTCTCCAGTTTTCATCTGTGGATATTTCCTTTGTCACCGTAAGTTTCATTGCGCTATGAATTACCAAATTGCAGATTTCCAGAAAACTGTGTGAACAAACGGATCACTGAAGAGAAAAGTGTAACTCAGTGAGTTGCATTCACACATGGCAAAGCATTTTCTCGGATAGCTTCTCTTTAGTTATTACGTGAGGATAATTCCTTTTTCACCCTAGCCCTCAATGAGCTCCCAAATATACCTTTGCAGAATCCACGAGAACAGTGTTAGCAAACTGTTCCAAGAAGGGAAGTGTGGAACTCTGTGGGATGAAGTCACACATCAGAAAGCAATCTCTCAGAACGTTTCTCTGTAGTTATTATGTGAGGACATTTCCTTTTTCACCATGGGCCCCTACGGGCTACCAAATATCACTTTCCAGATTCCACGAAAAGAGTGTTAGCAAACTGCTTCTTGAGGCATAGGTTGTAACTCTGTGAGATGAATTCACAGATCAGAAAGAAGTTTCTCAGAAAGCTTCTTTCACGTTTTGAACGGATGAAATGTCCTTTTCAGCGTAGGCCTCAATGCGATCCAAAGATGCCCTTCTCAGCTTCCTCAAAGACAGTGTGTATGGACTGCTCCAGGAAACATATGTGTAAGTCTGTGAGATGACTTCACACATCACCAAGAAGTTTCTAAGAAAGCTTCTTTCTAGATATCATCTGAGGAAATTTCCTTTGTCACCGTAAGATTCATTGTGCTTTGAAGTATCTAATTGCAGATTTGCAGAAAACTGTGTTAACAACCTGATCACTGAAGAGAAACGTGAAACTCTGTGAGTTGCATTGACACATGCCAAAGCAGTTTCTCAGAATTCTTCTTTCCAGTTTTAATCTGAGGATATTTCCTTTTTCACCTTAGCCCTCAATGAGTTCCCCAATGTCATTTTGCAGTATCCACGACAACAGTGTTAGCAAACTGTAACAAGAAGGGAAGGCTGAAACTCGGTGTGATGAAGTCGCACATGAGACAGCAATCTCTCAGAAAGCTTCCTTCTAGTTATTCTGTTACGATATTTCCTTTTTCACCCTGGGTCCCTATGGGCTCCTAAATATCATTTTGCAGTTTCCACGAGAAGGGTGTTAGCAAACTGCTTCCTGAGGTCTACGTTTAAGTCTGTGAGATGAACTCACTGATCAGAAAGAAGTTTCTCAGAAAGCTTCTTTCACGTTGTGAACTGATGAAATTTCCTTTATCAGTGTAGGCCTCAATGCGTTCCAATGATGCCCTTCTCAGGTTCCTCAAGGAAAGTGTTAATGCACTGCTCAAAGAAACATAAGTGTAACTCTGTGAGATGAATTCACACATCACCACGAAGTTTCTAAAATAACTTCTTTCTAGTTTTCATCAGAGGTCATTTCCCTTGTCACCGGAAGCTTCCTTGCGCTGTGAAGTATCTAATTGCAGATTTCCAGAAAACTGTGTTAACAAACTGATCACTGAAGAGAAACGTGTAACTCGGTGAGTAGCATTCACACATGGCAATGCAGTTTCTCAGAAGGCTTTTTCCACTTTTAATCTGAGGATATTTCCTTTTTCACCATAGCCCTTAATGAGCTCCCAAATATCACTTTGCAGAATCCACGACAACAGTGTTAACAAACTGTTCCAAGAAGGGAAGGGTGGAACTCTGTGTGATGAAGTCACATATCAGAAAGCAATCTCTCAGAAAGCTTGTCTCTAGTTCTTATGTGAGGATACTTCCTTTTTCACCCTGAGCTGCTATGGGCTCCCAAATATCACTTTGCAGAATCCACGACAACAGTGTTAGCAAACTGTTCCAAGAAGGGAAGGGTGGAACTCTGTGTGATGAAGTCACATATCAGAAAGCAATCTCTCAGAAATGTACTCTCTAGTTCTTATTGGGATACTTCTTTTTTCACCATGGGCCACTATGGGCTCCCAAATGTCACTTTGCAAAGCCGCGACAACAGTGTTAGCAAACTGTTCCAAGAAGGGAAGGATGGAACTCTGTGTGATGAAGTCACACATCAGAAAGCAATCTCTCAGAAAGCTTCTCTCTAGTTATTATATGAGGATATTTCCGTTTTCACCATGGGCCCCTAAGGGCTCCCAAATATGACTTTGCAGTATCTAGGAAAAGAGTGTTAGCCAACTGCTTCCTGAGGTCTATGTTGTAAGTCTGTGAGGCGAACTCACTGATCAGAAAGAAGTTTCTCAGAAAGCTTCTTTCAGGTATTGAACTGATGAAATTTCCTCTATCAGCGTAGGCCTCAATGTGATCCAAAGAAGCCCTTCTCAGCTTCCTCAATGACAGTTTTAGTGGACTGCTCCACGAATCGTAAGTGTAACTCTGTGAGATGAACTCACACATCACCAAGAAGTTTCTAAGAAAGCTTCTTTCTAGTTTTCATCTGAGGATATTTCCTGTGTCACCGTAAGCTTCATTGTGCAATGAATTAACCAATTGCAGATTTCCAGAATACTGTGTTAACAAACTGATCACTGAAGAGAAACGTGTAACTCTGTGAGTTACATTCACACATGGCAATGCTGTTACTCAGAAGGCTTTTTTGCAGTTTTGATCTGAGGATATTTCCTTTTTCACCATACCCCTCAAAGAGGTCCGAAATATGACTTTGCAGAATCCACGATAACCGTGTTAGCAAACTGTTACAAGAAGGGAAGGGTGGAAATCTGTGTGATGAAATTGCACATCGGAAAGCAATCTCTCAGAAAGCTTCTGTCTGGTTATTACATGAGGACATTTCCTTTTTCTCCATGGGCCCCTATGCTCTACCAAATATGACTTTGAGGTTTCCACATAAAGAGTTTTAGCAGACTGCTTCCTGAGGTCTATGTTGTAAGTCTGTGGGTTGAACTCATTGATCAGAAAGAAGTTTCTCAGAAAGATTCTTTCACGTTTTGAACTGATGAAATTTCCTTTATCAGCGTAGGCCTCAATGCGATCCAAGGAAGCCCTTCTCAGGTTCCCCAAAGACAGTGTTAATGGACTGCTCCACGAAACATACGTGTAACTCTGTGAGATGAATTCACACATCACCAATAAGTTTCTAAGAAAGCTTCTTTCTATTTTTCATCTGAGGATAATTCTCTATCACCGTAAACTTCATTGCGCTATGAAGTATCTAATTGCAGATTTCCCTAAAACTGTGTTAACAAACTGATCACTGAAGAGAAACGTGTAACTCTGTGAGTTGCATTCACACATGGCAATGCAGTTTCTCAGAAGGCTTCTTTCCAGTTTTAAACTGAGGATATTTCCTTTTTCACCAAAGCCCTCAATGAGCTCCCAAATATCACGTTGCAGAATCCACGACAAGAGTGTTAGCAAACTGTTCCAAGAAGTGAAGGGTGAAACTCTGTGTGATGAAGTCACATATCAGAAAGCAATCTCTCAGAGAGCTTCTCTGTAGTTATTATGTGTGGATATAGCCTTTTTCACCATGGGCCCCTATGGGATCCCAAATATCACTTTCCAGTTTCCACGAAAAGCGTGTTAGCAAACTGCTTCCTGAAGTCTACGTTATAAGTCTGTGAGACGAACTCACGGATCAGAAGGAAGTTTCTCAGAAAGCTTCTTTCCTGTTTTGAACGGACGAAATTTCCTTTATGAGCGTAAGCCTCAATGCGATCCAATGAAGCCCTTCTCAGCTTCCTCAAAGACAGTGTTAATGGACTGCTCCAGGAAACATAAGTGTAACTCTGTGAGATGAATTCACACATCACCAAGAAGTTTCTTAGAAAGCTTCTTTCAATTTTCATCTGTGGATATTTCCTTTGTCACCGTAAGGTTCATTGTGCAATGAAATAACCAATTGCAGATTTCCAGAAAACTGTGTTAACAAACTGATCACTGAAGAGAAACGTGTAACTCTGTGAGTTGCATTCACACATGGCAATGCAGTTTTTCAGAAAGCTTCTCTTTAGTTATTATGTGAGGATCATTCCTTTTTCACCCCAGCCCTCAATGAGCTCCCAAATATACCTTTGCAGAATCCACAACAACAGTGTTAGCAAACTGTTCCAAGAAGGGAAGGGTGGAAGTCTGTGTGAAGAAATCACACATCAGAATGCAATCTCTCAGAAAGTTTCTCTGTAGTTATTATGTGAGGACATTTCCTTTTTCACCATGGGCCCCTAGGGGCTACCAAATATCACTTTCCAGATTCCACGAAAAGAGTGTTAGCAAACTGCTTCTTGAGGCATAGGTTGTAACTCTGTGAGATGAATTCACAGATCAGAAAGAAGTTTCTCAGAAAGCTTCTTTCATGTTTTGAACGGATGAAATTTCCTTTTTCAGCGTAGGCCTCAATGTGATCCGTAGAAGCCCTTCTCAGGTTCCTCAAGGACAGTTTTAATGGAATGCTCCATGAAACATAAGTGTAACTCTGTGAGATGAATTCACACATCACAAAGAAGTTTCTAAGAAAGATTCTTTCTAGTTTTCATCTGAGGATATTTCCGTTGTCACCGTAAGCTTCATTGCGCTATGAAGTATCTAATTGCAGATTTCCAGAAAACTGTGTTTACAAACTGATCACTGAAGAGGAACATGTAACTCTGTGAGTTGCATTCAATCATGGCAATGCAGTTTCCCAGAAGCCTTCTTTCCAGTTTTTATCTGAGGATATTTCCTTTTTCACCATAACCCTCAATGAGCTCCCAAATATACCTTTGCAGAATCCACGACAGCAGTGTTAGCAAACTGTTCCAAGAAGGAAGGGTGGAACTCTGTGTGATGAAGTCACACATCAGAAAGCAATCTCTCAGAAAGTTTCTCTCCAGTTCTTATGTGAGGATATTTCTTTTTTCACCATGGGCCCCTAGGTGCTCCCAAATATCACTTTTGAGAATCCACGACAACAGTGTTAGCAAACTGTTCCAAGAAGGGAAGGGTGGAACTCTGTGTGATGAAGTCACATATCAGAAAGCAATCTCTCAGAAAACTACTCTCTAGTTCTTATGTGAGGATACTTCTTTTTTCACCATGGGCCCCCAATGGCTCCCAAATATCACTTTACAGAATCCAGGACAACAGTGTTAGCAAACTGTTCCAAGAAGGGAAGGGTGGAAATCTCTGTGATGAAGTCACACATCAGAAAGCAATCTCTCCGAAAGCTTCTCTCTAGTTCTTATGTGAGGATATTTCCTTTTTCACCATGGGGCCCCATGGGCTCCCAAATATGACTTTGCATTTTCCACGAAAAGAGTGTTAGCAAACTGCTTCCTGAGGTCTATGTTGTAAGTTTGTGAGATGAACTCACTGATCAGAAAGAAGATTCTCAGAAAGCTTCTTTCACGTTTTGAACCCATGAAGTTTCCTTTATCAGCGTTGGCCTCAATGCGATCCAAAGAATCCCTTCTCAGCTTCCTTATAGACAGTGTTAATGGACTGCTCCACGAAATATAAGTGAAACTCTGTGAGATGAATTCACACATCACCAAGAAGTTTCTCATAGAGCTTCTTTCTAGTTTTCATATGAGGATATTATCTTTGTCACCGTATGCTTCATTGCGCTATGAAGTATCTAATTGCAGACTTCCAGAAAACTGTGTTAACAAACTGATCACTGAAGAAAAACGTGAAAATCTGTGAGTTGCACACACACATGGCAATGCAATTTCTCAGAAGGCTTCTTTCCAGTTTTAATCTGAGGATATTTCCTTTTTCACCTTAGCCCTCAATGAGCTCCCAAATGTCACTTTGCATAATCCACGACAACAGTGTTAGCAAACTGTTCCAAGAGGGGAAGAGTGGAACTCTCTGTGATGAAGTCACATATTAGAAAGATATCTCTCAGAAAGCTTCTCTCTAGTTATTATGTGAGTATATTTCCTTTTTCACCATGGGTCACTATGGGCTCCCAAATATGACTTTGCAATTTCCAGGAAAAGAGTGTTAGCAAACTTCTTCCTGAGGTCTATGTTTTAAGTCTGTGAGATGAACTCACTGATCAGAAAGAAGTTTCTCAGAAAGCTTCTTTCACGTTTTGAACTCTCGAAATTTCCTTTATCAGCGTAGGCCTCAATGGGATCCAAGGAAGCCCTTCTCAGCTTCCTCAAACACAGTGTTAATGGACTGCTCCACGAAACATAAGTGAAACTCTGTGAGATGAATTCACACATCACCAAGAAGTTTCTAAGAAAGCTTCTTTCCAGTTTTCATCTGTGGATATTTCCTTTGTCACCGTCAGGTTCATTGCGCTATGAAATACCAAATTGCAGATTTCCAGAAAACTGTGTTAACAAACTGATCACTGAAGAGAATCGTGTAACTCTGTGAGTTGCATTCACACATGGCAATGCAGTTCCTCAGAAAACTTCTCTTTAGTTGTTATGTGACGATAATTCCTTTTTCACCCCAGCCCTCAATGAGCGCCCAAATATACCTTTGCAGAATCCACGAGAACAGTGTTAGCAAACTGTTCCAAGAAGGGAAGGGTGAAAATCTGTGTGATGATGTCACACATCAGAAAGCAATATCTCAGAAAGTTTCTCTGTAGTTATGATGTAGGACATTTCCTTTTCCACCATGGGCCCTTATGGGCTACCAAATATCAATTTCCAGATTCCACGAAACGAGTGTTAGCAAACTGCTTCTTGAGGCATAGGTTGTAACACTGTGAGATGAATTCACAGATCAGAAAGAAGTTTCTCAGAAAGCTTCTTTCACCTTTTGAACGGATGAAATTTCCTTTATTGGCGTAGGCCTCAATACGATCCAAGGAAGCCCTTCTCAGCTTCCTCAAAGACAGTGTTAATGGACTGCTCCACGAAACATAAGTGTAACTCTGTGAGATGACTTCACACATCAACAGAAAGTTTATAAGAAACCTTCTTTCTAGTTTTCATCTGTGGACATTTCCTTTGTCACCGTAAGGTTCATTGCGCTATTAAATAGAAAATTGTAGATATCCAGAAAACTGTGTAAAGAAACTGATCACTGAGGAGAAACGTGTAACTCTGTGAGTTGCATTCACACATGGCAATGCAGTTTCTCAGAAAGCTTCTCTTTGGTTGTTATGTGAGGATAATTCCTTCTTCACCCTAGCCCTCAATGAGCTCCCAAACATACCTTTGCAGAATCCACGAGAACAGTGTTAGCAAACTGTTCCAAGAAGGGAAGGACGGAACTCTGGGTGATGAAGTCACACATCAGAAAGCAATCTCTCAGAAAGTTTCTCTGTAGTTATTATGTGAGGACATTTCCTTTTTCACCATGGGCACCTACGGGCTACCAAATATCACTTTGCAGATTCCACGAAAAGAGTGTTAGCAAACTGCTTCTTGAGGCTTAGGTTGTAACTCTGTGAGATGAATTCACAGATCAGAAAGAAGTTTCTCAGAGAGCTTCTTTCACGTTTTGAACCGATGAAATTTCCTTGATTAGCGTAGGCCTCAATGCGATCCAAGGAAGCCCTTCTCAGCTTCCTCAGAGAGAGTGTTAATGGACTGCTCCACGAAACATAAGTGTAAATCTGTGAGATGAATTCACACATCACCAAGAAGTTTCTAAGAAAGCTTCTTTCCAGTTTTCATCTGCGGATATTTCCTTTGTCACCGGAACGTTCATTGTGCTATGAAATACCAAATTGCAGAATTCCAGAAAACTGTGTTAACAAACTGAACACTGAAGAGAGACGTGTAACTCTGTGAGTTGCATTGCCACATGGCAATGCAGTTTCTCAGAAAGCTTCTCTTTAGTTATTATGTGAGGATAATTCCTTTTTCACCCTAGCCCCAAATGAGCCCCGAAATATACCTTTGCAGAATCCACGAAAACAGTGTTAGCAAACTGTTCCAAGAAGGGAAGTCTGTAACTCTGTGTGATGAAGTCACACATCAGAAAGCAATCTCTCAGAAAGTTTCTCTGTAGTGATTATGTGAGTACATTTCCTTTTTCACCATGGGCCCCTATGGGCTACCAAATATCATTTTCCGGATTCCTCTAAAAGAGTGTTAGCAAACTGCTTCTTGAGACATAGTTTGTATCTCTGTGAGATGAATTCACAAATCAGAAAGAAGTTTCTCAGAGAGCGTCTTTCACGTTTTGAACGGATGAAATTTCCTTTATCAGCGTAGGGCTCAATGTGATCCAAGCAAGTCCTTCTCAGCTTCCTCAAAGACAGTGTTAATGGACTGCTCCACGAAACATAAGTGTAACTCTGTGAGATGAATTCACACATCACCAAGCAGTTTCTAAGAAAGCTTCTTTCTAGTTTTCATCTGCGCATATTTCCTTTGTCACCGTAACGTTCATTGCGCTATGAAATACCAAATTGCAGATTTCTAGTAAACTGTGTTAATAAACTGATGACTGAAGAGAGACGTGTAACTCTGTGAGTGGCATTCACACATGGCAATGCAGTTTCTCAGAAAGCTTCTCTTTAGTTATTATGTGAGGATAATTCCTTTTTCACCCTAACCCTCAATGAGCTCCCAAATATACCTTTGCAGAATCCGCGAGAACAGTGTTAGCAAACTGTTCCAAGAAGGGAAGGGTGGAACTCTGTGTGATGAAGTCACACATCAGAAAGCAATCTCTCAGAAAGTTTCTCTGTAGTTATTATGTGAGGACATTTCCTTTTTCACCATGGGCCCCTATGGGCTACCAAATATCACTTTCCAGATTCCTCGAAACGAGTGTTAGCAAACTGCTTCTTGAGGCATAGGTTGTAACTCTGTGAGATGAATTCACAGATCAGAAAGAATTTTCTCAGAAAGCTTCTTTCACGTTTTGAACGGATGAAATTTCCTTTATCAGCACAGGCCTCAATTCGATCAAAGGAAGCCCTTCTCAGCTTCCTCAAAGACAGTGTTAATGGACTGCTCCACGAAACATAAATGTAACTCTGTGAAATGAATTCACACATCACAAAGAAGTTTCTAAGAAAGCTTCTTTCTAGTTTTCATCTGTGGATATTTCCTTTGTCACCGTAAGGTTCATTGCGCTATGAAATACCAAATTGCAGATTTCCAGAAAACTGTGTTAACAAACTGATCACTGAAGAGAAATGTGTAACTCTGTGAGTTGCATTCACACATTGCAATGCAGTTTCTCAGAAGGCTTCTCTTTAGTTATTATGTGAGGATAATTCCTTTTTCACCCTCGCCCTCAATGAGCTCCCAAATATAACTTTGCAGAATCCACGAAACAGTGTTACCAAACTGTTCCAAGAAGGGAAAGGTGGAACTCTGTGTGATGAAGTCACACATCGATAGCAATCTCTCAGAAAGTTTCTCTGTAGTTATTATGTGTGGTCATTTCCTTTTTCACCATGGGCCCCCATGGGCTACCAAATATCACTTTACAGATTCCACGAAAAGAGTGTTAGCAAAGTGCTTCTTCAGGCATACGTTGTAACTCTGTGAGATGAATTCACAGATCAGAAAGAAGTTTCTCAGAAAGCTTCTTTCACGTTTTGAACGGATGAAATTTCCTTTATCAGCGTAGGCCTCAATGCGATCCAAGGAAGCCCTTCTCAGCTTCCTCAAAGACAGTGTTAATGGACAGCTCCACGAAAAATAAGTGTAATTCTGTGAGATGAATTCACACATCACCAAAAAGTTTCTAAGAAAGTCTCTTTCTAGTTTTCATCTGTGGATATTTCCTTTGTCACCGTAGGGTTCATTGCGCTATGAAATACCAAATTACAGATTTCCAGAAAACTGTGGTAACAAACTGATCACTGAAGAGAAACGTGTAACTCTGTGAGTTGCATTCACACATGGCAATGCAGTTTCTCAGAAAGTTTCTCTTTAGTAATTCTGTGAGTATAATTCCTTTTTCACCCTAGCCCTCAATGAGCTCCCAAATATACCTATGCAGAATCCACGAGAACAGTGTTAGCAAACTGTTCCAAGAAGGGAAGGGTGGAACTCTGTGTGACGAAGTCACACATCAGAAAGCAATCTCTCAGAAGGTTTCTCTGTAGTTATTATGTGAGGACATTTCCTTTTTTCACCATGGGCCCCTATGGGCATCCAAATATCACCTTCCAGATTCCACAAAACGAGTGTTTGCAAACTCCTTCTTGAGGCATAGTTTGTAACTCTGTGAGATGAATTCACAGATCAGAAAGAAGTTTCTCAGAAAGCTTCTTTCACGTTTTGAAGGGATGAAATTTCCTTTATCAGCGTAGGCCTCAATGCGATCCATGGAAGCCCTTCTAAGCTTCCTCAAAGACAGTGTTAATGGACTGCTCCAAGAAACATAAGTGTAACTCTGTGAGATGAATTCACACGTCACCAAGAAGCTTCTCAGAAAGCTTCTTTCTACTTTTCATCTGTGGATATTTCCTTTGTCACCGTCAGGTTCATTACGCTATGAAATACCAAATTGCAGATTTCCAGAAAACTGTGTTAACAAACTGATCCCTAAAGAGAAACGTGTAACTCTGTGAGTTGCATTCACAGATGGCAATGCAGTTTCTCAGAAAGCTTCTCTTTAGTTGTTATGTGAGGATAATTCCTTTTTCACCCTAGCGCTCAATGAGCTCCCAAATATACCTTTGCAGAATCCACGAGAACAGTGTTAGCAAACTGATCCAAGAAGGGAAGCGTGGAACTCTGTGTGATGAAGTCACACATCAGAAAGCAATCTCTCAGAAAGTTTCTCTGTAGTTATTATGTGAGGACATTTCCTTTTACACCATGGGCCCCTACGGGCTACCAAATATCACTTTCCAGATTTCTCGAAAACAGTGTTAGCAAACTGCTTCTTGAGGCATAGGTTGTAACTCTGTGAGATGAATTCACAGATCAGAAAGAAGTTTCTCAGAAAGCTTCTTTCACGTTTTGAACGGATGAAATTTCCTTTATCAGCGTAGGCCACAATACGATCCAAGGAAGCCCTTCTCAGCTTCCTCAAAGACAGTGTTAACGGACTGCTCCACGAAACATAAATGTAACTCTGTGAGATGAATTCACACATCACCAAGAAGTTTCTAAGAAAGCTTCTTTCTAGTTTTCATCTGTGGATATTTCGTTGTCACCGTCAGCTTCATTACGCTATGAAATACAAACTGCAGATTTCCAGAAACTGTGTTAACAAACTGATCCCTGAAGAGAAACGTGTAACTCTGTGAGTTGCATTCACACATGGCAATGCAGTTTCTCAGAAAGCTTCTCTTTAGTTTGTATGGGAGGATAATTCCTTTTTCACCCTAGCCCTCGATGTGTTCCCAAATATACCTTTGCAGAATCCACGAGAACAGTGTTAGTAAACTGCTCCAAGAAGGGAAGGGTGGAACTCTGTGTGATGAAGTCACACATCAGAAAGCAATCTCTCAGAAAGTTTCTCTGTAGTTGATATGTGAGGACATTTCCTTTTTCACCATGGGCCCCTATGGGCTACCAAATATCACTTTCCAGATACCACGAAAAGAGTGTTAGCAAACTGCTTCTTGAGGCATAGGTTGTAACTGTTTGAGATGAATTCACAGATCGGAAAGAAGTTTCTCAGAAAGCTTCTTTCACCTTTTGAAGTAATGAAATGTCCTTTATCAGCGTAGGCCTCGATGCGATCCAAGGAAGCCCTTCTCAGCTTCCTCAAAGACAGTGTTAATGGACTGCTCCACCAAACATAAGGGTAACCCTGTGAGAAGAATTCACACATCACCAAGAAGTTTCTAAGAAAGCTTCTTTCTAGTTTTCTTCTGTGGATATTTCCTTTGTCACCGTAAGGTTCCTTGCGCTATGAAATACCCAATTGCAGATTTCCAGAACACTGTGTTAACAAACTGATCACTGAAGAGGAACGTGTAACTCTGTGAGTTGCATTCACACATGGCAATGCAGTTTCTCAGAAAGCTTCTCTTTAGTTGTTATGTGAGGATAATTCCTTTTTCACCCTAGCCCTCAATGAGCTCCCAAATATACCTTTGCAGAATCCACGAGAACAGTGTTAGCAAACTGTTCCAAGAAGGGAAGTGTGGAACTCTGTGGGATGAAGTCACACATCAGAAAGCAAT
Organism: Rhinopithecus roxellana; assembly: GCF_007565055.1. Classification (NCBI taxonomy): domain Eukaryota; kingdom Metazoa; phylum Chordata; class Mammalia; order Primates; family Cercopithecidae; genus Rhinopithecus; species Rhinopithecus roxellana. The sequence continues at coordinate 75,989,663 of NC_044553.1, read as the reverse complement.
CTCTCAGAACGTTTCTCTGTAGTTATTATGTGAGGACATTTCCTTTTTCACCATGGGCCCCTACGGGCTACCAAATATCACTTTCCAGATTCCACGAAAAGAGTGTTAGCAAACTGCTTCTTGAGGCATAGGTTGTAACTCTGTGAGATGAATTCACAGATCAGAAAGAAGTTTCTCAGAAAGCTTCTTTCACGTTTTGAACGGATGAAATGTCCTTTTCAGCGTAGGCCTCAATGCGATCCAAAGATGCCCTTCTCAGCATCCTCAAAGACAGTGTGTATGGACTGCTCCAGGAAACATATGTGTAAGTCTGTGAGATGACTTCACACATCATCAAGAAGTTTCTAAGAAAGCTTCTTTCTAGATATCATCTGAGGAAATTTCCTTTGTCACCGTAAGATTCATTGTGCTTTGAAGTATCTAATTGCAGATTTGCAGAAAACTGTGTTAACAACCTGATCACTGAAGAGAAACGTGAAACTCTGTGAGTTGCATTGACACATGCCAAAGCAGTTTCTCAGAATTCTTCTTTCCAGTTTTAATCTGAGGATATTTCCTTTTTCACCTTAGCCCTCAATGAGTTCCCCAATGTCATTTTGCAGTATCCACGACAACAGTGTTAGCAAACTGTAACAAGAAGGGAAGGCTGAAACTCGGTGTGATGAAGTCGCACATGAGACAGCAATCTCTCAGAAAGCTTCCTTCTAGTTATTCTGTTACGATATTTCCTTTTTCACCCTGGGTCCCTATGGGCTCCCAAATATCATTTTGCAGTTTCCACGAGAAGGGTGTTAGCAAACTGCTTCCTGAGGTCTACGTTTAAGTCTGTGAGATGAACTCACTGATCAGAAAGAAGTTTCTCAGAAAGCTTCTTTCACGTTGTGAACTGATGAAATTTCCTTTATCAGTGTAGGCCTCAATGCGTTCCAATGATGCCCTTCTCAGGTTCCTCAAGGAAAGTGTTAATGCACTGCTCAAAGAAACATAAGTGTAACTCTGTGAGATGAATTCACACATCACCACGAAGTTTCTAAAATAACTTCTTTCTAGTTTTCATCTGAGGTCATTTCCCTTGTCACCGGAAGCTTCCTTGCGCTGTGAAGTATCTAATTGCAGATTTCCAGAAAACTGTGTTAACAAACTGATCACTGAAGAGAAACGTGTAACTCGGTGAGTAGCATTCACACATGGCAATGCAGTTTCTCAGAAGGCTTTTTTCCACTTTTAATCTGAGGATATTTCCTTTTTCACCATAGCCCTTAATGAGCTCCAAATATCACTTTGCAGAATCCACGACAACAGTGTTAACAAACTGTTCCAAGAAGGGAAGGGTGGAACTCTGTGTGATGAAGTCACATATCAGAAAGCAATCTCTCAGAAAGCTTGTCTCTAGTTCTTATGTGAGGATACTTCCTTTTTCACCCTGAGCTGCTATGGGCTCCCAAATATCACTTTGCAGAATCCACGACAACAGTGTTAGCAAACTGTTCCAAGAAGGGAAGGGTGGAACTCTGTGTGATGAAGTCACATATCAGAAAGCAATCTCTCAGAAATGTACTCTCTAGTTCTTATTGGGATACTTCTTTTTTCACCATGGGCCACTATGGGCTCCCAAATGTCACTTTGCAAAGCCGCGACAACAGTGTTAGCAAACTGTTCCAAGAAGGGAAGGATGGAACTCTGTGTGATGAAGTCACACATCAGAAAGCAATCTCTCAGAAAGCTTCTCTCTAGTTATTATATGAGGATATTTCCGTTTTCACCATGGGCCCCTAAGGGCTCCCAAATATGACTTTGCAGTATCTAGGAAAAGAGTGTTAGCCAACTGCTTCCTGAGGTCTATGTTGTAAGTCTGTGAGGCGAACTCACTGATCAGAAAGAAGTTTCTCAGAAAGCTTCTTTCAGGTATTGAACTGATGAAATTTCCTCTATCAGCGTAGGCCTCAATGTGATCCAAAGAAGCCCTTCTCAGCTTCCTCAATGACAGTTTTAGTGGACTGCTCCACGAATCGTAAGTGTAACTCTGTGAGATGAACTCACACATCACCAAGAAGTTTCTAAGAAAGCTTCTTTCTAGTTTTCATCTGAGGATATTTCCTGTGTCACCGTAAGCTTCATTGTGCAATGAATTAACCAATTGCAGATTTCCAGAATACTGTGTTAACAAACTGATCACTGAAGAGAAACGTGTAACTCTGTGAGTTACATTCACACATGGCAATGCTGTTACTCAGAAGGCTTTTTTGCAGTTTTGATCTGAGGATATTTCCTTTTTCACCATACCCCTCAAAGAGGTCCGAAATATGACTTTGCAGAATCCACGATAACCGTGTTAGCAAACTGTTACAAGAAGGGAAGGGTGGAAATCTGTGTGATGAAATTGCACATCGGAAAGCAATCTCTCAGAAAGCTTCTGTCTGGTTATTACATGAGGACATTTCCTTTTTCTCCATGGGCCCCTATGCTCTACCAAATATGACTTTGAGGTTTCCACATAAAGAGTTTTAGCAGACTGCTTCCTGAGGTCTATGTTGTAAGTCTGTGGGTTGAACTCATTGATCAGAAAGAAGTTTCTCAGAAAGATTCTTTCACGTTTTGAACTGATGAAATTTCCTTTATCAGCGTAGGCCTCAATGCGATCCAAGGAAGCCCTTCTCAGGTTCCCCAAAGACAGTGTTAATGGACTGCTCCACGAAACATACGTGTAACTCTGTGAGATGAATTCACACATCACCAATAAGTTTCTAAGAAAGCTTCTTTCTATTTTTCATCTGAGGATAATTCTCTATCACCGTAAACTTCATTGCGCTATGAAGTATCTAATTGCATATTTCCCTAAAACTGTGTTAACAAACTGATCACTGAAGAGAAACGTGTAACTCTGTGAGTTGCATTCACACATGGCAATGCAGTTTCTCAGAAGGCTTCTTTCCAGTTTTAAACTGAGGATATTTCCTTTTTCACCAAAGCCCTCAATGAGCTCCCAAATATCACGTTGCAGAATCCACGACAAGAGTGTTAGCAAACTGTTCCAAGAAGTGAAGGGTGAAACTCTGTGTGATGAAGTCACATATCAGAAAGCAATCTCTCAGAGAGCTTCTCTGTAGTTATTATGTGTGGATATAGCCTTTTTCACCATGGGCCCCTATGGGATCCCAAATATCACTTTCCAGTTTCCACGAAAAGCGTGTTAGCAAACTGCTTCCTGAAGTCTACGTTATAAGTCTGTGAGACGAACTCACGGATCAGAAGGAAGTTTCTCAGAAAGCTTCTTTCCTGTTTTGAACGGACGAAATTTCCTTTATGAGCGTAAGCCTCAATGCGATCCAATGAAGCCCTTCTCAGCTTCCTCAAAGACAGTGTTAATGGACTGCTCCAGGAAACATAAGTGTAACTCTGTGAGATGAATTCACACATCACCAAGAAGTTTCTTAGAAAGCTTCTTTCAATTTTCATCTGTGGATATTTCCTTGTCACCGTAAGGTTCATTGTGCAATGAAATAACCAATTGCAGATTTCCAGAAAACTGTGTTAACAAACTGATCACTGAAGAGAAACGTGTAACTCTGTGAGTTGCATTCACACATGGCAATGCAGTTTTTCAGAAAGCTTCTCTTTAGTTATTATGTGAGGATCATTCCTTTTTCACCCCAGCCCTCAATGAGCTCCCAAATATACCTTTGCAGAATCCACAACAACAGTGTTAGCAAACTGTTCCAAGAAGGGAAGGGTGGAAGTCTGTGTGAAGAAATCACACATCAGAATGCAATCTCTCAGAAAGTTTCTCTGTAGTTATTATGTGAGGACATTTCCTTTTTCACCATGGGCCCCTAGGGGCTACCAAATATCACTTTCCAGATTCCACGAAAAGAGTGTTAGCAAACTGCTTCTTGAGGCATAGGTTGTAACTCTGTGAGATGAATTCACAGATCAGAAAGAAGTTTCTCAGAAAGCTTCTTTCATGTTTTGAACGGATGAAATTTCCTTTTTCAGCGTAGGCCTCAATGTGATCCGTAGAAGCCCTTCTCAGGTTCCTCAAGGACAGTTTTAATGGAATGCTCCATGAAACATAAGTGTAACTCTGTGAGATGAATTCACACATCACAAAGAAGTTTCTAAGAAAGATTCTTTCTAGTTTTCATCTGAGGATATTTCCGTTGTCACCGTAAGCTTCATTGCGCTATGAAGTATCTAATTGCAGATTTCCAGAAAACTGTGTTTACAAACTGATCACTGAAGAGGAACATGTAACTCTGTGAGTTGCATTCAATCATGGCAATGCAGTTTCCCAGAAGCCTTCTTTCCAGTTTTTATCTGAGGATATTTCCTTTTTCACCATAACCCTCAATGAGCTCCCAAATATACCTTTGCAGAATCCACGACAGCAGTGTTAGCAAACTGTTCCAAGAAGGAAGGGTGGAACTCTGTGTGATGAAGTCACACATCAGAAAGCAATCTCTCAGAAAGTTTCTCTCCAGTTCTTATGTGAGGATATTTCTTTTTTCACCATGGGCCCCTAGGTGCTCCCAAATATCACTTTTGAGAATCCACGACAACAGTGTTAGCAAACTGTTCCAAGAAGGGAAGGGTGGAACTCTGTGTGATGAAGTCACATATCAGAAAGCAATCTCTCAGAAAACTACTCTCTAGTTCTTATGTGAGGATACTTCTTTTTTCACCATGGGCCCCCAATGGCTCCCAAATATCACTTTACAGAATCCAGGACAACAGTGTTAGCAAACTGTTCCAAGAAGGGAAGGGTGGAAATCTCTGTGATGAAGTCACACATCAGAAAGCAATCTCTCCGAAAGCTTCTCTCTAGTTCTTATGTGAGGATATTTCCTTTTTCACCATGGGGCCCCATGGGCTCCCAAATATGACTTTGCATTTTCCACGAAAAGAGTGTTAGCAAACTGCTTCCTGAGGTCTATGTTGTAAGTTTGTGAGATGAACTCACTGATCAGAAAGAAGATTCTCAGAAAGCTTCTTTCACGTTTTGAACCCATGAAGTTTCCTTTATCAGCGTTGGCCTCAATGCGATCCAAAGAATCCCTTCTCAGCTTCCTTATAGACAGTGTTAATGGACTGCTCCACGAAATATAAGTGAAACTCTGTGAGATGAATTCACACATCACCAAGAAGTTTCTCATAGAGCTTCTTTCTAGTTTTCATATGAGGATATTATCTTTGTCACCGTATGCTTCATTGCGCTATGAAGTATCTAATTGCAGACTTCCAGAAAACTGTGTTAACAAACTGATCACTGAAGAGAAACGTGAAAATCTGTGAGTTGCACACACACATGGCAATGCAATTTCTCAGAAGGCTTCTTTCCAGTTTTAATCTGAGGATATTTCCTTTTTCACCTTAGCCCTCAATGAGCTCCCAAATGTCACTTTGCATAATCCACGACAACAGTGTTAGCAAACTGTTCCAAGAGGGGAAGAGTGGAACTCTCTGTGATGAAGTCACATATTAGAAAGATATCTCTCAGAAAGCTTCTCTCTAGTTATTATGTGAGTATATTTCCTTTTTCACCATGGGTCACTATGGGCTCCCAAATATGACTTTGCAATTTCCAGGAAAAGAGTGTTAGCAAACTTCTTCCTGAGGTCTATGTTTTAAGTCTGTGAGATGAACTCACTGATCAGAAAGAAGTTTCTCAGAAAGCTTCTTTCACGTTTTGAACTCTCGAAATTTCCTTTATCAGCGTAGGCCTCAATGGGATCCAAGGAAGCCCTTCTCAGCTTCCTCAAACACAGTGTTAATGGACTGCTCCACGAAACATAAGTGAAACTCTGTGAGATGAATTCACACATCACCAAGAAGTTTCTAAGAAAGCTTCTTTCCAGTTTTCATCTGTGGATATTTCCTTTGTCACCGTCAGGTTCATTGCGCTATGAAATACCAAATTGCAGATTTCCAGAAAACTGTGTTAACAAACTGATCACTGAAGAGAATCGTGTAACTCTGTGAGTTGCATTCACACATGGCAATGCAGTTCCTCAGAAAACTTCTCTTTAGTTGTTATGTGACGATAATTCCTTTTTCACCCCAGCCCTCAATGAGCGCCCAAATATACCTTTGCAGAATCCACGAGAACAGTGTTAGCAAACTGTTCCAAGAAGGGAAGGGTGAAAATCTGTGTGATGATGTCACACATCAGAAAGCAATATCTCAGAAAGTTTCTCTGTAGTTATGATGTAGGACATTTCCTTTTCCACCATGGGCCCTTATGGGCTACCAAATATCAATTTCCAGATTCCACGAAACGAGTGTTAGCAAACTGCTTCTTGAGGCATAGGTTGTAACACTGTGAGATGAATTCACAGATCAGAAAGAAGTTTCTCAGAAAGCTTCTTTCACCTTTTGAACGGATGAAATTTCCTTTATTGGCGTAGGCCTCAATACGATCCAAGGAAGCCCTTCTCAGCTTCCTCAAAGACAGTGTTAATGGACTGCTCCACGAAACATAAGTGTAACTCTGTGAGATGACTTCACACATCAACAGAAAGTTTATAAGAAACCTTCTTTCTAGTTTTCATCTGTGGACATTTCCTTTGTCACCGTAAGGTTCATTGCGCTATTAAATAGAAAATTGTAGATATCCAGAAAACTGTGTAAAGAAACTGATCACTGAGGAGAAACGTGTAACTCTGTGAGTTGCATTCACACATGGCAATGCAGTTTCTCAGAAAGCTTCTCTTTGGTTGTTATGTGAGGATAATTCCTTCTTCACCCTAGCCCTCAATGAGCTCCCAAACATACCTTTGCAGAATCCACGAGAACAGTGTTAGCAAACTGTTCCAAGAAGGGAAGGACGGAACTCTGGGTGATGAAGTCACACATCAGAAAGCAATCTCTCAGAAAGTTTCTCTGTAGTTATTATGTGAGGACATTTCCTTTTTCACCATGGGCACCTACGGGCTACCAAATATCACTTTGCAGATTCCACGAAAAGAGTGTTAGCAAACTGCTTCTTGAGGCTTAGGTTGTAACTCTGTGAGATGAATTCACAGATCAGAAAGAAGTTTCTCAGAGAGCTTCTTTCACGTTTTGAACCGATGAAATTTCCTTGATTAGCGTAGGCCTCAATGCGATCCAAGGAAGCCCTTCTCAGCTTCCTCAGAGAGAGTGTTAATGGACTGCTCCACGAAACATAAGTGTAAATCTGTGAGATGAATTCACACATCACCAAGAAGTTTCTAAGAAAGCTTCTTTCCAGTTTTCATCTGCGGATATTTCCTTTGTCACCGGAACGTTCATTGTGCTATGAAATACCAAATTGCAGAATTCCAGAAAACTGTGTTAACAAACTGAACACTGAAGAGAGACGTGTAACTCTGTGAGTTGCATTGCCACATGGCAATGCAGTTTCTCAGAAAGCTTCTCTTTAGTTATTATGTGAGGATAATTCCTTTTTCACCCTAGCCCCAAATGAGCCCCGAAATATACCTTTGCAGAATCCACGAAAACAGTGTTAGCAAACTGTTCCAAGAAGGGAAGTCTGTAACTCTGTGTGATGAAGTCACACATCAGAAAGCAATCTCTCAGAAAGTTTCTCTGTAGTGATTATGTGAGTACATTCCTTTTTCACCATGGGCCCCTATGGGCTACCAAATATCATTTTCCGGATTCCTCTAAAAGAGTGTTAGCAAACTGCTTCTTGAGACATAGTTGTATCTCTGTGAGATGAATTCACAAATCAGAAAGAAGTTTCTCAGAGAGCGTCTTTCACGTTTTGAACGGATGAAATTCCTTTATCAGCGTAGGGCTCAATGTGATCCAAGCAAGTCCTTCTCAGCTTCCTCAAAGACAGTGTTAATGGACTGCTCCACGAAACATAAGTGTAACTCTGTGAGATGAATTCACACATCACCAAGCAGTTTCTAAGAAAGCTTCTTTCTAGTTTTCATCTGCGCATATTCCTTTGTCACCGTAACGTTCATTGCGCTATGAAATACCAAATTGCAGATTTCTAGTAAACTGTGTTAATAAACTGATGACTGAAGAGAGACGTGTAACTCTGTGAGTGGCATTCACACATGGCAATGCAGTTTCTCAGAAAGCTTCTCTTTAGTTATTATGTGAGGATAATTCCTTTTTCACCCTAACCCTCAATGAGCTCCCAAATATACCTTTGCAGAATCCGCGAGAACAGTGTTAGCAAACTGTTCCAAGAAGGGAAGGGTGGAACTCTGTGTGATGAAGTCACACATCAGAAAGCAATCTCTCAGAAAGTTTCTCTGTAGTTATTATGTGAGGACATTTCCTTTTTCACCATGGGCCCCTATGGGCTACCAAATATCACTTTCCAGATTCCTCGAAACGAGTGTTAGCAAACTGCTTCTTGAGGCATAGGTTGTAACTCTGTGAGATGAATTCACAGATCAGAAAGAATTTTCTCAGAAAGCTTCTTTCACGTTTTGAACGGATGAAATTTCCTTTATCAGCACAGGCCTCAATTCGATCAAAGGAAGCCCTTCTCAGCTTCCTCAAGACAGTGTTAATGGACTGCTCCACGAAACATAAGTGTAACTCTGTGAAATGAATTCACACATCACAAAGAAGTTTCTAAGAAAGCTTCTTTCTAGTTTTCATCTGTGGATATTTCCTTTGTCACCGTAAGGTTCATTGCGCTATGAAATACCAAATTGCAGATTTCCAGAAAACTGTGTTAACAAACTGATCACTGAAGAGAAATGTGTAACTCTGTGAGTTGCATTCACACATTGCAATGCAGTTTCTCAGAAGGCTTCTCTTTAGTTATTATGTGAGGATAATTCCTTTTTCACCCTCGCCCTCAATGAGCTCCCAAATATAACTTTGCAGAATCCACGAAAACAGTGTTACCAAACTGTTCCAAGAAGGGAAAGGTGGAACTCTGTGTGATGAAGTCACACATCGATAGCAATCTCTCAGAAAGTTTCTCTGTAGTTATTATGTGTGGTCATTTCCTTTTTCACCATGGGCCCCCATGGGCTACCAAATATCACTTTACAGATTCCACGAAAAGAGTGTTAGCAAAGTGCTTCTTCAGGCATACGTTGTAACTCTGTGAGATGAATTCACAGATCAGAAAGAAGTTCTCAGAAAGCTTCTTTCACGTTTTGAACGGATGAAATTCCTTTATCAGCGTAGGCCTCAATGCGATCCAAGGAAGCCCTTCTAAGCTTCCTCAAAGACAGTGTTAATGGACTGCTCCAAGAAAAATAAGTGTAATTCTGTGAGATGAATTCACACATCACCAAAAAGTTTCTAAGAAAGTCTCTTTCTAGTTATCATCTGTGGATATTTCCTTTGTCACCGTAGGGTTCATTGCGCTATGAAATACCAAATTACAGATTTCCAGAAAACTGTGGTAACAAACTGATCACTGAAGAGAAACGTGTAACTCTGTGAGTTGCATTCACACATGGCAATGCAGTTTCTCAGAAAGTTTCTCTTTAGTAATTCTGTGAGTATAATTCCTTTTTCACCCTAGCCCTCAATGAGCTCCCAAATATACCTATGCAGAATCCACGAGAACAGTGTTAGCAAACTGTTCCAAGAAGGGAAGGGTGGAACTCTGTGTGACGAAGTCACACATCAGAAAGCAATCTCTCAGAAGGTTTCTCTGTAGTTATTATGTGAGGACATTTCCTTTTTTCAACCATGGGCCCCTATGGGCATCCAAATATCACCTTCCAGATTCCACAAAAACGAGTGTTTGCAAACTCCTTCTTGAGGCATAGTTTGTAACTCTGTGAGATGAATTCACAGATCAGAAAGAAGTTTCTCAGAAAGCTTCTTTCACGTTTTGAAGGGATGAAATTTCCTTTATCAGCGTAGGCCTCAATGCGATCCAAGGAAGCCCTTCTAAGCTTCCTCAAAGACAGTGTTAATGGACTGCTCCAAGAAACATAAGTGTAACTCTGTGAGATGAATTCACACGTCACCAAGAAGCTTTCTCAGAAAGCTTCTTTCTACTTTTCATCTGTGGATATTTCCTTTGTCACCGTCAGGTTCATTACGCTATGAAATACCAAATTGCAGATTTCCAGAAAACTGTGTTAACAAACTGATCACTAAGAGAAACGTGTAACTCTGTGAGTTGCATTCACAGATGGCAATGCAGTTTCTCAGAAAGCTTCTCTTTAGTTGTTATGTGAGGATAATTCCTTTTTCACCCTAGCGCTCAATGAGCTCCCAAATATACCTTTGCAGAATCCACGAGAACAGTGTTAGCAAACTGATCCAAGAAGGGAAGCGTGGAACTCTGTGTGATGAAGTCACACATCAGAAAGCAATCTCTCAGAAAGTTCTCTGTAGTTATTATGTGAGGACATTTCCTTTTTACACCATGGGCCCCTACGGGCTACCAAATATCACTTTCCAGATTTCTCTGAAAACAGTGTTAGCAAACTGCTTCTTGAGGCATAGGTTGTAACTCTGTGAGATGAATTCACAGATCAGAAAGAAGTTTCTCAGAAAGCTTCTTTCACGTTTTGAACGGATGAAATGTCCTTTATCAGCGTAGGCCACAATACGATCCAAGGAAAGCCCTTCTCAGCTTCCTCAAAGACAGTGTTAACGGACTGCTCCACGAAACATAAATGTAACTCTGTGAGGATGAATTCACACATCACCAAGAAGTTTCTAAGAAAGCTTCTTTCTAGTTTTCATCTGTGGATATTTCGTTTGTCACCGTCAGCTTCATTACGCTATGAAATAACAAACTTGCAGATTTCCAGAAAACTGTGTTAACAAACTGATCCCTGAAGAGAAACGTGTAACTCTGTGAGTTGCATTCACACATGGCAATGCAGTTTCTCAGAAAGCTTCTCTTTAGTTTGTATGTGAGGATAATTCCTTTTTCACCCTAGCCCTCAATGATGCTCCCAAATATACCTTTGCAGAATCCACGAGAACAGTGTTAGTAAACTGTTCCAAGAAGGGAAGGGTGGAACTCTGTGTGATGAAGTCACACATCAGAAAGCAATCTCTCAGAAAGTTTCTCTGTAGTTATATGTGAGGACATTTCCTTTTTCACCATGGGCCCCTATGGGCTACCAAATATCACTTTCCAGATTCCACGAAAAGAGTGTTAGCAAACTGCTTCTTGAGGCATAGGTTGTAACTCTGTTGAGATGAATTCACAGATCAGGAAAGAAGTTTCTCAGAAAGCTTCTTTCACCGTTTTGAACGGAATGAAATTTCCTTTATCAGCGTAGGCCTCGAATGCGATCCAAGGAAGCCCTTCTCAGCTTCCTCAAAGACAGTGTTAATGGACTGCTCCACCAAACATAAGGGTAACCCTGTGAGATGAATTCACACATCACCAAGAAGTTTCTAAGAAGCTTCTTTCTAGTTTTCTCTGTGGATATTCCTTTGTCACCGTAAGGTTCCTTGCGCTATGAAATACCAATTGCAGATTTCCAGAACACTGTGTAACAAACTGATCACTGAAGAGGAACGTGTAACTCTGTGAGTTGCATTCACACATGGCAATGCAGTTTCTCAGAAAGCTTCTCTTTAGTGTTATGTGAGGATAATTCCTTTTTTTCACCCTAGCCCTCAATGAGCTCCCAAATATACCTTTTGCAGAATCCACGAGAACAGTGTTAGCAAACTGTTCCAAGAAGGGAAGTGTGGAACTCTGTGGGATGAAGTCACACATCAGAAGCAATCTCTCAGAACGTTTCTCTGTAGTTATTATGTGAGGACATTTCCTTTTTCACCATGGCCCCTACGGGCTACCAAATATCACTTTCCAGATTCCACGAAAAGAGTGTTAGCAAACTGCTTCTTGAGGCATAGGTTGTAACTCTGTGAGATGAATTCACAGATCAGAAAGAAGTTTCTCAGAAAGCTTCTTTCACGTTTTGAACGGATGAAATGTCCTTTTCAGCGTAGGCCTCAATGCGATCCAAAGATGCCCTTCTCAGCATCCTCAAAGACAGTGTGTATGGACTGCTCCAGGAAACATATGTGTAAGTCTGTGAGATGACTTCACACATCATCAAGAAGTTTCTAAGAAAGCTTCTTTCTAGATATCATCTGAGGAAATTTCCTTTGTCACCGTAAGATTCATTGTGCTTTGAAGTATCTAATTGCAGATTTGCAGAAAAACTGTGTTAACAACCTGATCACTGAAGAGAAACGTGAAACTCTGTGAGTTGCATTGACACATGCCAAAGCAGTTTCTCAGAATTCTTCTTTCCAGTTTTAATCTGAGGATATTTCCTTTTTCACCTTAGCCCTCAATGAGTTCCCCAATGTCATTTTGCAGTATCCACGACAACAGTGTTAGCAAACTGTAACAAGAAGGGAAGGCTGAAACTCGGTGTGATGAAGTCGCACATGAGACAGCAATCTCTCAGAAAGCTTCCTTCTAGTTATTCTGTTACGATATTTCCTTTTTCACCCTGGGTCCCTATGGGCTCCCTAAATATCATTTTGCAGTTTCCACGAGAAGGGTGTTAGCAAACTGCTTCCTGAGGTCTACGTTTAAGTCTGTGAGATGAACTCACTGATCAGAAAGAAGTTTCTCAGAAAGCTTCTTTCACGTTGTGAACTGATGAAATTCCTTTATCAGTGTAGGCCTCAATGCGTTCCAATGATGCCCTTCTCAGGTTCCTCAAGGAAAGTGTTAATGCACTGCTCAAAGAAACATAAGTGTAACTCTGTGAGATGAATTCACACATCACCACGAAGTTTCTAAAATAACTTCTTTCTAGTTTTCATCAGAGGTCATTTCCCTTGTCACCGGAAGCTTCCTTGCGCTGTGAAGTATCTAATTGCAGATTTCCAGAAAACTGTGTTAACAAACTGATCACTGAAGAGAAACGTGTAACTCGGTGAGTAGCATTCACACATGGCAATGCAGTTTCTCAGAAGGCTTTTTTCCACTTTTAATCTGAGGATATTTCCTTTTTCACCATAGCCCTTAATGAGCTCCCAAATATCACTTTGCAGAATCCACGACAACAGTGTTAACAAACTGTTCCAAGAAGGGAAGGGTGGAACTCTGTGTGATGAAGTCACATATCAGAAAGCAATCTCTCAGAAAGCTTGTCTCTAGTTCTTATGTGAGGATACTTCCTTTTTCACCCTGAGCTGCTATGGGCTCCCAAATATCACTTTGCAGAATCCACGACAACAGTGTTAGCAAACTGTTCCAAGAAGGGAAGGGTGGAACTCTGTGTGATGAAGTCACATATCAGAAAGCAATCTCTCAGAAATGTACTCTCTAGTTCTTATTGGGATACTTCTTTTTTCACCATGGGCCACTATGGGCTCCCAAATGTCACTTTGCAAAGCCGCGACAACAGTGTAGCAAACTGTTCCAAGAAGGGAAGGATGGAACTCTGTGTGATGAAGTCACACATCAGAAAGCAATCTCTCAGAAAGCTTCTCTCTAGTTATTATATGAGGATATTTCCGTTTTCACCATGGGCCCCTAAGGGCTCCCAAATATGACTTTGCAGTATCTAGGAAAAGAGTGTTAGCCAACTGCTTCCTGAGGTCTATGTTGTAAGTCTGTGAGGCGAACTCACTGATCAGAAAGAAGTTTCTCAGAAAGCTTCTTTCAGGTATTGAACTGATGAAATTTCCTCTATCAGCGTAGGCCTCAATGTGATCCAAAGAAGCCCTTCTCAGCTTCCTCAATGACAGTTTAGTGGACTGCTCCACGAATCGTAAGTGTAACTCTGTGAGATGAACTCACACATCACCAAGAAGTTTCTAAGAAAGCTTCTTTCTAGTTTTCATCTGAGGATATTTCCTGTTGTCACCGTAAGCTTCATTGTGCAATGAATTAACCAATTGCAGATTTCCAGAATACTGTGTTAACAAACTGATCACTGAAGAGAAACGTGTAACTCTGTGAGTTACATTCACACATGGCAATGCTGTTACTCAGAAGGCTTTTTTGCAGTTTTGATCTGAGGATATTTCCTTTTTCACCATACCCTCAAAGAGGTCCGAAATATGACTTTGCAGAATCCACGATAACCGTGTTAGCAAACTGTTACAAGAAGGGAAGGGTGGAAATCTGTGTGATGAAATTGCACATCGGAAAGCAATCTCTCAGAAAGCTTCTGTCTGGTTATTACATGAGGACATTTCCTTTTTCTCCATGGGCCCCTATGCTCTACCAAATATGACTTTGAGGTTTCCACATAAAGAGTTTTAGCAGACTGCTTCCTGAGGTCTATGTTGTAAGTCTGTGGGTTGAACTCATTGATCAGAAAGAAGTTTCTCAGAAAGATTCTTTCACGTTTTGAACTGATGAAATTTCCTTTATCAGCGTAGGCCTCAATGCGATCCAAGGAAGCCCTTCTCAGGTTCCCCAAAGACAGTGTTAATGGACTGCTCCACGAAACATACGTGTAACTCTGTGAGATGAATTCACACATCACCAATAAGTTTCTAAGAAAGCTTCTTTCTATTTTTCATCTGAGGATAATTCTCTATCACCGTAAACTTCATTGCGCTATGAAGTATCTAATTGCATATTTCCCTAAAACTGTGTTAACAAACTGATCACTGAAGAGAAACGTGTAACTCTGTGAGTTGCATTCACACATGGCAATGCAGTTTCTCAGAAGGCTTCTTTCCAGTTTTAAACTGAGGATATTTCCTTTTTCACCAAAGCCCTCAATGAGCTCCCAAATATCACGTTGCAGAATCCACGACAAGAGTGTTAGCAAACTGTTCCAAGAAGTGAAGGGTGAAACTCTGTGTGATGAAGTCACATATCAGAAAGCAATCTCTCAGAGAGCTTCTCTGTAGTTATTATGTGTGGATATAGCCTTTTTTCACCATGGGCCCCTATGGGATCCCAAATATCACTTTCCAGTTTCCACGAAAAGCGTGTTAGCAAACTGCTTCCTGAAGTCTACGTTATAAGTCTGTGAGACGAACTCACGGATCAGAAGGAAGTTTCTCAGAAAGCTTCTTTCCTGTTTTGAACGGACGAAATTTCCTTTATGAGCGTAAGCCTCAATGCGATCCAATGAAGCCCTTCTCAGCTTCCTCAAAGACAGTGTTAATGGACTGCTCCAGGAAACATAAGTGTAACTCTGTGAGATGAATTCACACATCACCAAGAAGTTTCTTAGAAAGCTTCTTTCAATTTTCATCTGTGGATATTTCCTTTGTCACCGTAAGGTTCATTGTGCAATGAAATAACCAATTGCAGATTTCCAGAAAACTGTGTTAACAAACTGATCACTGAAGAGAAACGTGTAACTCTGTGAGTTGCATTCACACATGGCAATGCAGTTTTTCAGAAAGCTTCTCTTTAGTTATTATGTGAGGATCATTCCTTTTTCACCCCAGCCCTCAATGAGCTCCCAAATATACCTTTGCAGAATCCACAACAACAGTGTTAGCAAACTGTTCCAAGAAGGGAAGGGTGGAAGTCTGTGTGAAGAAATCACACATCAGAATGCAATCTCTCAGAAAGTTTCTCTGTAGTTATTATGTGAGGACATTTCCTTTTCACCATGGGCCCCTAGGGGCTACCAAATATCACTTTCCAGATTCCACGAAAAGAGTGTTAGCAAACTGCTTCTTGAGGCATAGGTTGTAACTCTGTGAGATGAATTCACAGATCAGAAAGAAGTTTCTCAGAAAGCTTCTTTCATGTTTTGAACGGATGAAATTTCCTTTTTCAGCGTAGGCCTCAATGTGATCCGTAGAAGCCCTTCTCAGGTTCCTCAAGGACAGTTTTAATGGAATGCTCCCATGAAACATAAGTGTAAACTCTGTGAGATGAATTCACACATCACAAAGAAGTATTTCTAAGAAAGATTCTTTCTAGTTTTCATCTGAGGATATTTCCGTTGTCACCGTAAGCTTCATTGCGCTATGAGTATCTAATTGCAGATTTCCAGAAACTGTGTTTACAAACTGATCACGAAGAGGACATGTAACTCTGTGAGTTGCATTCAATCATGGCAATGCAGTTTCCCAGAAGCCTTCTTCCCGTTTTTATCTGAGGATATTTCCTTTTTCACCAAACCCTCAATGAGCTCCCAAATATACCTTTGCAGAATCCACGACAGCAGTGTTAGCAAACTGTTCCAAGAAGGAAGGGTGGAACTCTGTGTGATGAAGTCACACATCAGAAAGCAATCTCTCAGTAGAAGTTTCTCTACCAGTTCTTATGTGAGGATAGTTCTTTTTTCATCACGCATGGGCCCCTAGGTGCTCACAATATCACTTTTGAGACATCCACGACAACCAGTGTTAGCAAACTGTTCCAGAAGGGAAGGGTGAATGGAACTCTGTGTGATGAAGTCACATATCAGAAAGCAATCTCTCAGAAAACTACTCTCTAGTTCTTATGTGAGGATACTTCTTTTTTCACCATGGGCCCCCAATGGCTCCCAAATATCACTTTACAGAATCCAGGACAACAGTGTTAGCAAACTGTTCCAAGAAGGGAAGGGTGGAAATCTCTGTGATGAAGTCACACATCAGAAAGCAATCTCTCCGAAAGCTTCTCTCTAGTTCTTATGTGAGGATATTTCCTTTTTCACCATGGGGCCCCATGGGCTCCCAAATACTTTGCATTTTCCACGAAAGAGTGTTAGCAAACTGCTTCCTGAGGTCTATGTTGTAAGTTTGTGAGATGAACTCACTGATCAGAAAGAAGATTCTCAGAAAGCTTCTTTCACGTTTTGAACCCATGAAGTTTCCTTTATCAGCGTTGGCCTCAATGCGATCCAAAGAATCCCTTCTCAGCTTCCTTATAGACAGTGTTAATGGACTGCTCCACGAAATATAAGTGAAACTCTGTGAGATGAATTCACACATCACCAAGAAGTTTCTCATAGAGCTTCTTTCTAGTTTTCATATGAGGATATTATCTTTGTCACCGTATGCTTCATTGCGCTATGAAGTATCTAATTGCAGACTTCCAGAAAACTGTGTTAACAAACTGATCACTGAAGAGAAACGTGAAAATCTGTGAGTTGCACACACACATGGCAATGCAATTTCTCAGAAGGCTTCTTTCCAGTTTTAATCTGAGGATATTTCCTTTTTCACCTTAGCCCTCAATGAGCTCCCAAATGTCACTTTGCATAATCCACGACAACAGTGTTAGCAAACTGTTCCAAGAGGGGAAGAGTGGAACTCTCTGTGATGAAGTCACATATTAGAAAGATATCTCTCAGAAAGCTTCTCTCTAGTTATTATGTGAGTATATTTCCTTTTTCACCATGGGTCACTATGGGCTCCCAAATATGACTTTGCAATTTCCAGGAAAAGAGTGTTAGCAAACTTCTTCCTGAGGTCTATGTTTTAAGTCTGTGAGATGAACTCACTGATCAGAAAGAAGTTTCTCAGAAAGCTTCTTTCACGTTTTGAACTCTCGAAATTTCCTTTATCAGCGTAGGCCTCAATGGGATCCAAGGAAGCCCTTCTCAGCTTCCTCAAACACAGTGTTAATGGACTGCTCCACGAAACATAAGTGAAACTCTGTGAGATGAATTCACACATCACCAAGAAGTTTCTAAGAAAGCTTCTTTCCAGTTTTCATCTGTGGATATTTCCTTTGTCACCGTCAGGTTCATTGCGCTATGAAATACCAAATTGCAGATTTCCAGAAAACTGTGTTAACAAACTGATCACTGAAGAGAATCGTGTAACTCTGTGAGTTGCATTCACACATGGCAATGCAGTTCCTCAGAAACTTCTCTTTAGTTGTTATGTGAGATAATTCCTTTTTCACCCCAGCCCTCAATGAGCGCCCAAATATACCTTTGCAGAATCCACGAGAACAGTGTTAGCAAACTG